>NW_022681453.1:165201505-165314468 GCF_009764315.1 Trachypithecus francoisi | reverse complement strand
TGAATAAAGCAGTCTGCCTGACATTTACTGGTTCAGTAAAGTCACATATCTGCAAACAAAAATAGCAATAATAGCTTTTTGCTATTATTAAAAAACACACTGATAATAATTAGCAAAGCAACATAGGAATGATGTTCATAAGACTCTCTCATGGGCCCGTCCAGTTAGGTTACAAGAAGCCTCTTCTCTATGTGCATTGAACACACATGTTCCACATTAAACTTTGCTGATTGTTTTCTTCTTTTCCAAAACATCCCACCTATACCCCCTGACTGAGTTAGGTGAGAGAAATGTTCTATATCTGTACAGTTCAGTAAAATAGCCACTACCCATGTTTTGCTACTGAGCATCTGAAATGCAGCCAGTGCAACTGAAGAAATGAATTTTTAATCTTACTTAATTTTAACAATTTAAATGGCTATACATGGCTAATGGCTGTGTTACAGGAAAACACAGCTTAATTCTGTTCTCAAACTTTAATGTGTGTACTAATTATCTGGAACCTTGTTAAAGAACAGACTCTGATTTGACAGGTCTGGGTAGGCCTGAGAGTCTCCATCTCTAAGAGCTCTCAGGTGATGCTGATGCTGCTGGTCCATGGATCACACTTTGAGTAGCAAGATTCTGACTGCTTCAGGAACCACCAGTTCCAGTGAGTCTCAAATGCTGAGTGGATCAATTGTCTCCAAATTTTTCTGATCACACAGCCTGCCAGAAAAAAATTCCTGAGTACCACTGTACTAACATCTTACATATGTTATAAAACAAAACATACAAAACAGAAAATTGTAAACATGAGAAATGATGAAATAAGCAATATTTTATAATGATGATCACAGTGAGTTCACACTATTAATAGCTAATACCTCAAGGCAAAATATACACTTGAAATGAGATTCATTGTTAAGAATAATGGAACTATAATCCACTTTTCTTTTTTTTTTTTTTTTGAGATGGAGTCTTGCTCTGTCGCCCAGGCTGGAGTGTAGTGGCATGGTCTCCGCTCACTGCAAGCTCCACCTCCTGGGTTCACGCCATTCTCCTGTCACAGCTTCCCGAGTAGCTGGGACTACAGGCACCTGCCACCAAGCCCAGATAATTTTTTGTATTTTTAGTAGAGACAGGGTTTCACTCTGTTAGCCAGGATGGTCTCGATCTCCTGACCTCGTGATCCACCCACCTTGGCCTCCCAAAGTGCTGGGATTACAGGTGTGAGCCCCCGTGCCCGGCCCGACATTGTGTTTTAATCTCACACTATGTCCCACAAAGCTCTTACAGGGAGAGATGGGTCAGTGTAGCCATTTCTACATATGTGCATGAGAGAGAGAGAAGGATTTGACATTTACATCACTGGTATTCCCTTCAATCTGCAATCATTTCACAGATATTTTTTAAAGCCATGTTAATATTTCATGAGAGTTAATTTAGCTAAAACTACAAAAAGCGATCCATCAATTCACCTCACTAAGATCTTAGTTGGAAGTGCTTCCCTGAACCCAGCTCTTTTGCAGTCCCTCCTGCTCCATACAGCACAGGTGACCTCTGACGTACACATCAAGCCAGGACACCACCTTCAACCTGAATGCGAAATATTATGATACATCATCTCTTTCCTAATTTTTCAATAAAATATATAAAAATGGACACCTCAGTTCTCCTTCAAGATTAAATATGTCTACCCCACTTTGGTAACCACTGTTTACATAGTACATAGAATTTTCCAGAATTATTATGAAGTTCTGAAATAAAATTTACCTCCAACAATAATATTGAACATTACGTTCTTGAAAACACAAGGTGGAAATTCTTCTTAAATTAGTATGTTAATGTAACTACAATTTCAACAGAGTTTACCAGGAACTGAAGAAAATTACTTCAGGCTTTATATGGAAAAATCAATGTCCAAAAGTTGTCAAGATCCTAAAAAAGAATAGTGCCCTGGCCAGGCGTGGTGGCTCATGCCTGTAATCCCAGCACTTTGGGAGGCCGAGGCGGGCAGATCACGAGGTCAGGAGATCGAGACCATCCTGGCCAACATGGTGAAACCCCGTCTCTACTAAAAATACAAAAAAATTAGCTGGGCGTGGTGGCACGTACCTGTAATCCCAGCTACTCGGAAGGCTGAGGCAGGAGAATCACTTGAACCTGGGAGGGAGAGGTTGCAGTGAGCCGAGATTGCGCCGCTGCACTCCAGCCTGGTGACAGAGCGAGACTCTGTCAAAAAAAAAAAAAAAAAAAAAAAAAAAAAAAAGAATAGTACCCTACTAGATGTTAATATACATTACAAATTTATTATCAAAATAACATGGTTCTGGCACAAAAATCAATAAGTAGATCAAAGGAACAATAAAGAATCAGGAATAGATTGGGATGTACCTATAGAAACCTAACTATAACAACAATAAAGGTGGCATTTCATTTAATGGCAAAGTTATGTTAACTTAGTAAGTGCTGTTGGCAAAGGTGGCTACCTAGAAGAAAATTAAAGTTAGATTTCCTGTCCCACTCCCTAACTAACCCACTGACTCTCAAATGGGGGCAGTTTTGCCTGTCAGCAGACATTAGGCAATGTCTGGAATCTGTCACAACTGCAGAGATGGGGGGTTTGCTAGTAGAATCTTGTGAGTAGACACCAGAGAGTCTGCTAAATGTCCCACAATGTACAGGACAGTCCCATACACAAAAACGTCAATAGTACCAAGGCTGAGAAATTCTACCCTTACCTACCTTAGCCCTCATAGCCAAACAATTAAAGAAGAATGCTATTAGAAGACAGGTGCCAATGTGAAACCTGGTTTCTCCACTCACGAAATGTGTGGACACTGGCTTGGACAAGTACCACTCTGAGTCTCATTTCCTTCATCTTGGCTTTTGGGAATAATGATAATGCATATCATGAAGCAATGACCAAGGACTCCAGCCAGTCACAGCAGTAAATAAATAGTAGCTATGACGGCTGTTATCAAAAATGAGAAATCATATGAAGAAGTACCTGCAAACACATAAATGTTATTTACGAGAAAAGGGGGCATTATGTTCCTAAGAGATCCAGGTTGCTTGACGGAGCAATTTTGGAGACATAAACTATAGCAATATATTACAAATTCCCTGCGAGCAGGAACTGTGTCCATCTCATTCTCTCTAACAAAGACTGCTACCTTAGAGGACCCAATAGACATGTAATAAATACATTTTTATTTAGTTTTTAGGGAGCAGAGAGAAAAAAACACACTGATAATCCTAGAACCATTATTTACATATAATCATTTGGTGCAGAAACTGACAAGACCCAGCCAGCCTGCTGAATGGGGCCATGTGGGGAGCTCTAAGTGGTTTGCACTAGCAGCCCTATATTCTAAAACCAGCTGGGGAATTAGCAAAGCCTCTCACCCCACAGTGTAGCCATGGGGACTGGGGATGCTACAAAGCCCAGAAAATTCTCAGAATTCTCTGAGGATGTTTCTATAAGCTCTGGGGCCTCTGAGTTGAAAGACGATGTATTTCTGTGCCATGAGTCTCAAGATGGAACTTGAGTTCTATACTCACCACACACTCCCACTACCCACTCTAAACTTCAGAACTGAGAAGTCATTAAGAACTTCTTCAGCCTCATTTTCCTAGACATAAAATAAGAAGTGGGGAATGAGGGAAGACCATGGTACCTTTCAATTACAAAAGAGTGCATGTCTAAAACCTCTGCTGAAAGCACAATAATGTTTTTGACAAATATTAACAACAAAAACAACCATGATGAGGACATAGTGAGAATTAATTATAATACTGAAAACATACAGGAATGAAGCAAAGTGCTCTCAGACTCTCAGAAACAGGTGTTATGTGAATACAAGTTGCTAATTTGGTTTTTAAAGTCTTTGTAGCCATTTTAAGTTGCAACTCATGGTCGATGAATAGGAAGTGAATGAAATGATGTACTCATGTTTATCATATCTTCATATACTTATAGCATTTTTATAGCATTTACATCTTTGTAAATAGTTCAATCTTTCAATCATTTAAAATGTAAAATTTGGATAGATTTTAGAGACAACCATTATATCAAAATCTCAAGAACACTTAAATCACTAATAATGTACTTACATGCATCTGAACATTACATCTCACCTACTTCTGCATTCATATCTAAAAGTGTAAAACTCTATTACTAGTCTTATCCAGGACCCATCACTGGTAATGCCCATTATATCTTTTCAGCTTGAAAAACACACACACAAAAATCTAAGTTACTTCTGATTGACAAAGAGGAAAAAATTTCAATTTTCAATTCAACAGAGTTGAATAGATAGACTATTCAATACAAGACTGCCACAAAGATTTAAAGTAAGACAATCTGGGTTCCTATATTTCATATGAGATAGACATGTAAATAGAAAACTCAAATGCTTTAGTAAAATTATTTGCAACTAAATTACCTACACTGTATGCATACGATTCTCAAAATCATGTCTCAGTGTCCCTGTAGTCTACCTTGCAATGCTACCAAATAAATCTTTCTAGAGAGTCAATTTTTATTTAAAGATTGTATGTACATGTGGGAAGAGGAGACCTCTATTTTATTTAAAAAACAAATATAGACATTTCATGGTAGTGAAGTATTCACCCGAGTTTTAAGATTAACAGGAAATTTCAAAGAAATTTAGTGCTTTTGCTTTTGTTTGGGTACCTGCTCGCTGTTCTCTGTCATTTCAAAATCGTTCTGGGGAGAGGTTGGAAATCACTAGTGTGCTAATTCTTTCAGAAGAAACAAAAAAATAAAAATAAAAAATAAAATGTGGGGAAAGACACAGGTCAATCAAGGACAGCTATAGAACAGCAGTGGGAAAAATGAGCTCTCACACCAACCATGCACGTCTCTCTCGTTCTCTCCACCGGGATAAGGCCGATGCTTTGGAGGAAGAGAATAAGAGTAACTTGGCAAGCCATTTAGGAGTGTGGATTGGAAAAAATTCTTTCCCCCAAGAGAATGTGGCTTTACGCTGGCATATTAGATTGGAAGTGCAAACACAATAATTAACGGTGAATCCTGAAACTTCAACACACCAGAAAAAGGGTGTCACTCCACAGTGAGATGGGAAAATAGGAGGAATAAATTGAGGTAGTCTTGGTGATGCTGGACAGCTCCTCAGGGGGTACGGTGGCAGCCCTGAGAGCTAATCAAATCCTCCACACCCCTCAGGAAGCTCGAGAAAACTGATGAGGAAAGATAGGACACCAGAAAGGAGGGGCAGCTGCCAGCAACGGGTGTTTGCCCTTCCTAAATCGGAATCCAAAATAATGACCCACTAGCTAAACAAACACCTTCTCATTCCCCACTCTGCCTTAAGCAAGCCTCTGAATTCACCTTCCTCAGTGTCTGCTCTCTGGGAATAAACCAGTGGCTGCAGTTTCCCATCACAGTAGCATGCATCAATCAGTGCTAAACCCACCGTTACTTTCTTCCCCACGTGTGATTCCAACAATCAGCGCACTCCAGGGCTGATCCTCGGCCTCGCGTGTGAGCATTTTCTAGGGCACACCCCAGTAGGCGTTACCACCCGCTGTGTATTTCGCTTAATTATGAAACCTTTTTCTAGAAGCCCTATAATTCTCCCAAGAGTCAAGGTAATTGGTAAAAATTAGACATGAAGAGACACAAGACCACTTAAAGAGGACACTTTCGACTATAATTTTTTAAAGGATTTTCTTTTTAGTTTCAATATAATTTTGTACTTTCCCAATTTTGCCCTTTTCAAATGCCAAAGAAAATGTTCATATTATCTTGTAGGCTATAAAAAAAAGGCAATATAATGCGTTTGTACTTCACTTAAGGTCTGCAAAGATTTCCTTTCTTTGAAGGCCATCCTTTGAATGTCTTTTAAAAGAAAAAGAAGAGTGAAAAATAATGGACATCTATTCTTGTGGCAAATCACTGTTATTTTGGCAATGAAAGGATTGTGTGTGTGTGTGTGTGTGTGTGTGTGTGTGTGTCCCATTACTTGAGGTCTGTGCTATGTGGCTGCATTATCAAGATATACTTTTGTTACTGATAAATATGTAAACCAAAGACAGATCTATCTTATAATGAATTTAGTCCTTTAGTGAAAATCTGTAGCAAAATTCCAGGGCATGGTTTTATCCCACTCAATTCATGCAAAATCTATTGAGCAACATCTATTCAAGGCCTGGCACTCTGAGCAAGCAATCCAAATCCAAAGATGGAAGAGGATTCAGCAAAGGGAGTGGAGGTGGGCAGACATCTGAAACACAGTAACAGGAGAGACTGAGATTCCAGCAATTGCTGTGTGTCGAAGGCAGGATGAGCAGCTCAAAGGGTGCATGATTACCTCTACTGATGTAAGCATTACACAGAAATCTCAGAGGCTGCAAGATGGCAGCCAGTGGCATGGGTTACGGGCAAACAATGCTACTTTGGAAAAGTGAGGCTAAAAGAGAAGTTTTCACATAAAAACCCAGATTTCTGGCTTTTCTTGAAAAAAGTACAAGACCTGGCAACACCTGATAACCATAGGACAGAGGTGAGGCATTGACTCACCACTTCCCAAGAGTCCCCATTCAATGAGTCAGGCCGCTGTAGGGATCTGATTTTGCAAGCTCTGTCTTAGAATAAAGACAGAGTCTTCAGGATTTTAGGTTCTGGGCCTCAAGAGGAGGAACAAAGGATAAGGGCTGAGCATTCTCTGAGATTTACTTTCCTGGAAATAAAACAGCAAAAGCCAAAAGAATTGTTTCTCTTGCATCACTTGACCCTGGGTGGTCAAGCCTGACTCAGTGAGTCATCTGTGTTGCTGAGTACAGCTTGCTGATATGGCCTAAGAGGAAACATTTCACAGACTCCAAGCATATGGTCAATTTGGGATGCAGCAGCTCACTGTAGCTCTCAGCAACCCACTGCATCTCTGCTAAGGATCACTGGAGGAATCTGTTCTAGAACAAGGACTAGAACAAGCCTTGGCTAAGTCAGCAGCTATAGAAGTGGGCCCCGGCCTGAGGGGCTCACCACAGCTCCACACAGAGCCTCCCCCAGGCTTGTTTCCAGCATCAGGCCCCCAGACTTCTCATGCCTGCCCTCCCACTGTTTCCCTTTGGACACCACGTTCCACTTGTTCCACAATGTCAATAATGGGGAGGCCCTTCCCACTATTTCTCTCCCTATTCCTATCTACCCATCATCCCCAACTCAGAGCAAATGAGAGCCACAGAGCCTCCTTTTCTAAAACATTCTTACTAACAAATTTCAGGTTAGAGATTCAAACCAAGACTTGTAGACTTAGCTGGGCAATTATATAATTTGTATATATATTTTTTGCAGTGCCCTAGTAGATAGATACGTTTCTTGAAATCTAGGAGCTCCTTAGAGTCATCTTTGCATGGTGAATTACATACACATGCTTACCTTAGAAAAATCCAACTAAAAGGGATAAATGTTTACCACTTAAAACAGTGCCAGTTATTCTATTCAATAGGCAGATGTGCCCCAGAATGAACTCGAGAAGGGAGACGTGCAGTTCCTGTTCTCTCAATGTCAATTCCCACAAACACCTCCCTAGGTGCAAACATTTCACCACCCTAGGTGTGATTCCAATGAATACTCACTATAAACCCAAACCAGCTTACCTCCCCACGGGGTTCACTGTTGGAAAAGCAATCTGATCCAGTCCTGAAGGACAACATGCATCGGTCAGGTAGAGAGATGCCACAGTATTACATTTTATGGGCATTTCAAAAGATTTTCAAGGGTAACTTTGATTGTATACATTTTCCACCTTCCAAAAGAGTTTTAGAATTGCAGCCTCTGCATTAACTATAGCTCCTCCATGTGCCCCCATCCAAGTCCTAGGCCAAAAGGTGCCTGATAAATGTCCACAGAGTTCCTTAGTGTCCTGGTCCCTGGACCATGTAAGGCATTACTCTACGAAAGCTATAGCCAAATGACTTCAACTCATCCATGATGAAAAACACACCAATGACACCCTAGCTCCATGTGTGAACAATGACAATTCAACAGCTGAAAAATGACCAGCACTATGCATTTTGGTACTGCACTTACATCTAAAACCATGAAACAACCTAGAATTAAACCCACACTCGTGAAACATCAGAAGTGACGTTCTAATAACTGACTTCTCCTAGCCATCAAGTTTCAAGATCTTTAGCAACTCATTCTAAGGAAAACTGCTTGAAAAAATGAAGGATCACTTAACTATACTTAGAATTCAGAGTGAGTGCAACTATATTGTCTATTAAAAATCACTAAGTGTTCCAAAGAAAGAGTTGCGAAAATGAAGTACAAACTCTCTTTCTACTTGTTCGCTAAGTATTTCATATTCAGCTATTCATTCTTGAGTCAAAGTAACTTGAGTCAAAGTAACTGACTTGCCTAAATTCAACGCACTTAGAATTAAGAACAATTTACAGTTAGATGTGTGGCTAGGCCTGCCATGGTAAAATGAAATGGCAGTTATTAGAATATTCAAAAGAAAAGATCAGGTAATTTTTCATGGATGTAAGTGAAATCTGTCAAAATGGCAGTGAGCTCAGAGGAACGTTACTGCTTGAGAACTTGAGAACTACTTTTGGAATGACTCATTAATAATTTAGTTAGACTGTCAACGATGCTCTCCAATTACTCAAATACCACTAGAAAACATTTCATTAGGAGATTTAAATAAACTCTTCCTGCCTCATGCTCATTACTCCCCACGTCTGCCCAAAAGAAATCAGGCCCAAGTTAAAAGCTGCCCCTCCTGAAACATTTCCTTGGTTTCCCTTCCAGTGAGAAGTGGCATCTCCTTCTCCCAAACTCCTGTGGCATGAGACACACATCTCATTTACTTAATTAGACTGCAAGTGCCTGGAAGGCAGGCTCCACATTCAACTGAGCCTGGTACTTGCATCCTCTAACTTCCCACGACATAGGGCTCCTAGCACAATACCCTGAAAAGAGTACACACCCAGCAAGTGTTCGTGAATGGGTAAGGGAATAAATGCAGGCTTGAGGGGTTCTGTTTGGTGGTTCTGACATATCCCAAAGCCCAGTTATTTGCTAAAAATTTTATGTGAACCCTTCAAACACATTAGGTTGATATCGAAGTTTCACACAGTCATCTCATGGTGATTCTTGGTAATGAACTTCATTTGGACCAACAATAATTGAGAACGTGTATCTACATCTCTTTCAATGTGTGCCACTTGAAAAATGTTAGCCAAGTATTTCTTTCTCTTTTAACAGCTAACTCATTTCATTTAACAGCATCTATAGCTGTCAGAACTTTGGCAGACTTTGTGAAAAGTATCACTTTAACTGTCTGAATTAAAAATTAATCACAAAAGTCTTCCTTTGTTTTGTTTTTACCACTTAAACTCCCTATTGATAAAGAAAAAGTACTGTGGGTTTTTTTGCTTTTGTTTGTTTGTTTGTTTGTTTGTTTGTTTTTTGAGACAGGATCTTATTCTGTCACCCAGGCTGGAGTGCAGTCACACAGTCACATCCCAGGAGCCTCCAGCTCCTGGGCTCAAGTAATCCTCCCACCTCAGCCTCCCAGGTAACTGGGACTACAGGCATGCGCCACTACACCCAGCTAATTTTTAAAATTTTTAGTAGATACTAGGTCTCACTACATTGCCCAGGCTAGCCTGGAACTTCTGAGCTCAAGAGAATCTTCTGCCTTGGTCTCCCAAAGTGCTGGGATTATAGGTGTGAGCCACTGTGCCTGGCCCTGATTTTTTTTGTTTGCTTATTTTTAAGATCGTTGAGGTCTTTTCCTCACAATACAAAAAAAAAAAAAAAAAAATGCAGTTATTGCATTTGCTAGGAGAGAAAATCCTGTACTTTAAAATTATATGTTACAATGACTCTGCTTCCAACCTCCACCACTCCTCCCATCCAATACTATTGGGGCTAGAAGTGGGGGTGATCCTCTTGATTATTTTTGCCTTGTTTTACATGATAAATTGTCAAACTTTTGCTTTTTTTTTCTTTTTTCCAAAAAAGGCGGTTCCAAAGACCCAACACAAAGTTACCCAAGGAATTTCCTTCTCTGGATCTGCTTGTCCAGGAGCTGAAATGTTCACTGAGGTCACCAGGCAGGCAGTTCAGGAACTCTGGACGAAAGTGAGCTCAAACCCAAGGAGACTGCCAACTTCCCTTTCTTGAAAATCCTCCTGCATACAATGTCTCATTCCTCTCAATAGTTTGCTCATTTTTGTCTTCTGGAGAGTAAGTTCATTTGTTCACGCTACCTCAGTGGAAGTAAATAGCCCCTATTGAGCCCCCAGCTTCACTGCTGGCTTGTGATGCACTATTCCCCAAAGTGGTGGTTCTTATTTCTGAAGAGGGGCTTCCTCACCCATCTTGTCCCATCAGATAACTCAGAGTTTGGTGCAAGCCTTGCAAATCATGTAGTACCAGCCCCTCATTGTAGCAGCTAGAAAATGGAGGCCAAGAAAAATCCACTGATGTGCCCCTTGCACAACACTAGTTACTAGTAGCCAAGTGCAGCCTAGAATGCAGGCTCCTGGCCCCGAGTCCTGTGTTCTTTCTTACGTAGCCTGGTGCTTACAGCTCTCCTAGGAGTAGAATGGCAAGCCCCAGCAGTGTTGCTGAGTGCCAGGCATGAAGCTAGGCAAGAATTAGGTCCTCTACACCCTTGCTACTCAAAGTGCATGCCACGGACCATCAGCATCTGCCCTATCTGGAAACCAGTTAGAAATGTCGAGTCCCAGGCCTCCCCCGAGACTTGCTGTATCAGACTCTGCTCTTTAACCATATCCCCAGGAGACTCACAGGCACATTAAAGTTTGAGAAGTGTTGCTCCACAGCAGGGAGAAAAAAAAAAAAAAGATACGCCTTCACTTTCTGAGTTAAGCTCAGACCATGTCCTGAGCTCATGTCACCTCCTATGGCAGATCACACTGAAGGACGCGCCGGTGATCTGACCCAAATGGACTTGTCTCCTTTAAACGCTAAGGCCGCTTGGATAATCTGCAGAATAGAATCCCGGGAGCCCCGTGGATGCCTTATGTAGTCCATACAACACATCTGTCTGTTTTGTTTCCTTGCTGAAAATCTGATTTACTTACAGACTACTGAGGGGTAAAATGGGGGAAATGTTGAGTAATAAAAGTACTTCTTTATGGAAGATCAAATATATCCTCCCCCACTTTTTTTTTCCTAACGTGGTTCTCCGTAAGAATTGTGGGTAAAGGAACTCAGCACATGCTTCATGCCGATTAAGAATGCAGGTACCGGAGTCAGCCTTCCTGGGAGCAAGGCAGAGCTCTGCTGGCTGCCATCCGTGCGACCTTGACAACTCAACCTTTGTGTCTCAGTACTGTGGGTTTTTTTTGCTTTTTTTTTCTCTTTGTTTGTTTGTTTGTTTTTTGAGACAGGATCTCATTCGGTCACCCAGGCTGGAGTGCAGTCACACAGTCACATCCTAGGAGCCTCCAGTTCCTGGGCTCAAGTAATCCTCCCACCTCAGCCTCCCGGGTAGCTGGGACTACAGGCATGCGCCACTACACCCAGTTAATTTTTAAAATTTTTAGTAGATACTAGGTCTTGCTACGTTGCCCAGACTGGTCTGGAACTTCTGAGATCAAGAGAACCTTCTGCCTTTAAAATGGAAACAAAAATAACACTTTTGCTTTTCATCGCAGGATGCTAGGAAACCTCATAGGCATATGATACAGATGAAATGATAATGATCAAGCCTGGCATACAGTGAGTGCTCACTAAATATAAGCTACTGTCATTATACATATCCTATGTGTCAGTGTCATTTAAAACCACTGCGGCCCCCAGAATAGTTTCTTCTCGTGATTGACCTAGATAATGATCAACAGCCAATCAACATAAAGGAACCAATAATGGACTGGGTGTGGTGGCTTACACCTATAATCCCAGCACTTTGGGAGACCTATGT
This sequence comes from Trachypithecus francoisi, assembly GCF_009764315.1. NCBI lineage: Eukaryota > Metazoa > Chordata > Mammalia > Primates > Cercopithecidae > Trachypithecus > Trachypithecus francoisi. The sequence goes on along the minus strand of NW_022681453.1, from coordinate 165,302,529 downwards.
GGGAAACTCTCTTGAGCTCAGAAGTTCCAGACCAGTCTGGGCAACATGGTGAAACCTGGTCTCTACCAAAAATAAAAAAATTAGCCAGGTGTGGTGGCATGCACCTGCAGTCCCAGCTACCTGGGAGGCTGAGGTGGGAGGATGGCTTGAGCCGGAGAGGCAAAAGTTGAAGTGAGCTGAGATCATGCCACTGTGCTCCAGCCTGCGTGACAGAGTGAGACCCCATCTCAAAGAAATAAAAAAGAAAATAAAAGAAACCAATATGCAGCCAGGCTCAGTGGTTCACACCTGTAATCCCAGTGGTTTGGGAGGCCAAGGTGAGAGGATCGCTTGAGGCCAGGATTTCAAGACCAGCCTAGGCAACATAGTGAGACCTCGTTTCTACGGGGAAAAAAAAAAAAAAAAAAAGAGAGAGAGAGAGAAAGACAAACTAATACATATAAAAGGCAGACATTGAGAAAAGTCTCACCCTACCCAAAAATGTGTGAATTCTGGGTTTGAGCAAAAACATGCACCACCTTTCACTTCAAATTCTAATGTGTGTTGATGTAGTCTAAGAGCCCCAGAGCTTGATCAACCATGAAGAAATAAAGGAAAGGAAAGAGGAGTCAGTCTTAGTCATGCAACCTCATGCCTCACAGCTGTCCCTTGTGAGCACACCAGCCAAATGCTTTGTCTACCTGCAAAGTGACTTTAAAAAGAGAGAACAAGGAGGAGCTGCTCTGCACTCCCTTTTAAAAATGTGGCACATGCTGTCATTCCTTCTATGATAGTTGGCCAAAAGACAAAATTGATTTCCTTTCCCAGACTTCATTTTAATTTTAATTTTTATGAAAGCAGGAAAAACATACTGCTCTCTCCATCCCACCCTCATTGTTTATTTTAAGAAAAACAAAATTAATATTGTTCCTTTTGAAAGACTAACCCCACTTCTTTTTTCTTAATTAGGCTCAATTGAAATATAGGCATAAACATTCAACCGGGCAAGCCAATCGGAAAAACATCCCCAAGCCCTGAAAATCTAAATCAAGACCAAACCAATTATAGCATTTCATTTAGGCGGTGTTTATTTTTTGTATTTTTTTAACTGTCAAGCGATTGACAGAATTTATGGTAGGCGCAAAATGTTCAAGTATTTCTAGACTTTGGGGGAAGCCATTAAGTTTGTATATAGCCTCTAAACAAAATCATTGTGTTTTCCGGCCATGCCTTTCAGTTTAAGAGTATTGCACTTTTACTGGCCGCATCATTCTGGGTATACACTTCTTCTAAGGAGACATTTTTCTAGCTGAGTTTAATCCAGTGAGTTAAAAGAGAGAAAGAATGCAAAATGGAACTCTCTACTTGCAGTTGGACATGCATTTGCTTTTCACCGCAGGATGCTAGGAAACCTCTCTGGTTGTCTAACTTTTTGCCTCATTTGTCTGAGGGCTGAGGCTCTGAGGACAGCATGCAAATTTCAACCCCCAACCTCATCCTCTCACTTCCCTTCCTCTATTGAGCATACCTTAGCCACAACAGGATGCTACTCATTCACCCATGGAGCCTTACCTGTCAGTTTTCTTGATCAGGATGGCTCTAAAAATGTGCTCCAGGGGCGTCTTCTCCCGCTCATGAGTGGGCTGCACGAAGGGGTGCAGGGCTGCCAGAGAGAAGCCCTGCTGGTACAGCTCCAGGAGCTGGGCGGGCAGGTCACGTAGGGAGGCCAGCCTCACCGCTGAAGACGCAGGGAGCTCCGCTGGAGTGGAGAGAGGAGAGGCTCATCAGAAACCCACCACATCGCCCACCCAGCCCTGCCCAAGCCCCGCTTCCCTTGCCCTCGGGGAGGATCCTCTAGGTCACTGCTAAAATGAGTTTGTCCCAGTTTTTACTGTCTTCAAACAGACTTTATAAGCAGCCTGTCATTTTCCAAATCACCCAAAGGCATTAATAATTGGATGTTGACCAGGCATGGTGGCTCAGGCCTATAATCCCAGCACTCTGCGAGGCTGAGGCAGATAGATCGCTTGAGCCCAGAAGTTTGAGACCAGCCTGGGCAACATGGTGAAACCTGATTCTAAAAAAAAAAAAAAGAAAAAATCCCTCAAAATTAGCTGGTGCTTGTGGTCCTGGCTACCCAGGAGGCTGAGGTGGGAAGATCGCTTCAGCCAGAAACGGGGAGGTTTGCCGTGAGCCATGATCGGGCCACTGCACTCTAGCCTGGGCAACAGAGCAAGACATTGTCTCAAAAATGAAATAAAATAATAATGGAGAAAGATGGCCGAATAGGAACAGCTCCAGTCTCCAACTCCTAGTGCGAGCGACACAGAAGACCAGTGATTTCTGCATTTTCAACTGAGGTACTGGGGTCATCTCACTGGGAAGTGCTGGACAATTGGTGCTGGTCAGCTGCTGCAGCCCAACCAGCGAGAGCTGAAGCAGGGCGAGGCATTGCCTCACCTGGGAAGCGCAAGGGGGAAGGGAATCCCTTTTCCTAGCCAGGGGAACTGAGACACACAACACCTGGAAAATCGGGTAATTCCCACCCCAATACTGCGCTTTAAGCAAACGGGCACACCGGGAGATTATACCCACACCTGGCCAGGAGGGTCCCACGGCCACGGAGCCTCCCTCATTGCTAGCACAGCAGTCTGCGATCCAACCGAAACGGCAGCAGCGAGGCTGAGGGAGGGGCGCCCACCATTGCTGAGGCTTAAGTAGGTAAACAAAGCCACTGGGAAGCTCGAACTGGGTGGAGCTCACAGCAGCTCAAGGAAACCTGCCTGTCTCTGTAGACTCCACCTCTGGGGACAGGGCACAGCTAAACAACAAAAGGGGAAGCAGCAGAGGCCTGTGCAGACGTGAGCGACTCTGTCTGACAGCTTTGAAGAGAGCAGTGGATCTCCCAACATGGAAGTTGAGATCTGAGAATGGACAGACTGCCTGCTCAAGTGAGTCCCTGACCCCTGAGTAGCCTAACTGGGAGACATCCCCCACTAGGGGCAGTCTGACACCCCACACCTCACAGGGTGGAGTACACCCCTGAGAGGAAGCTTCCAAAGGAAGAATCAGACAGGTACACTCGCTGTTCAGCAATATTCTATCTTCTGCAACCTCTGCTGCTGATATCCAGGCAAACAGGGTCTGGAGTGGACCTCAAGCAATCTCCAACAGACCTACAGCTGAGGGTCCTGACTATTAGAAGGAAAACTATCAAACAGGAAGAACACCTATACCAAAACCCCATCAGTACGTCACCATCATCAAAGACCAGAGGCAGATAAAACCACGAAGATGGGGAAGAAGCAGGGCAGAAAAGCTGGAAATTCAAGAAATAAGAGCGCATCTCCCCCTGCAAAGGAGCACAGCTCATCGCCAGCAACGGATCAAAGCTGGTCAGAGAATGACTTTGATGAAATGAGAGAAGGCTTCAGTCCATCAAACTTCTCAGAGCTAAAGGAGGAATTACGTACCCAGCACAAAGAAACTAAAAATCTTGAAAAAAGAGTGGAAGAATTGATAGCTAGAATAATTAATGCAGAGAAGGTCATAAATGAAATGACAGAGATGAAAACCATGACACGAGAAATACGTGACAAATCCACAAGCTTCAGTAACCGACTCGATCAACTGGAAGAAAGAGTATCAGCGATTGAGGATCAAATGAATGAAATGAAGCGAGAAGAGAAACCAAAAGAAAAAAGAAGAAAAAGAAATGAACAAAGCCTGCAAGAAGTATGGGATTATGTAAAAAGACCAAATCTACGTCTGATTGGGGTGCCTGAAAGTGAGGGGGAAAATGGAACCAAGTTGGAAAACACTCTTCAGGATATCATCCAGGAGAACTTCCCCAACCTAGTAGGGCAGGCCAACATTCAAATTCAGGAAATACAGAGAACACCACAAAGATACTCCTCGAGAAGAGTAACTCCAAGACACATAATTGCCAGATTCACCAAAGTTGAAATGCAGGAAAAAATCTTAAGGGCAGCCAGAGAGAAAGGTCAGGTTACCCACAAAGGGAAGCCCATCAGACTAACAGCAGACCTCTCGGCAGAAACTCTACAAGCCAGAAGAGAGTGGGGGCCAATATTCAACGTTCTTAAAGAAAAGAATTTTCAACCCAGAATTTCATATCCAGCCAAACTAAGTTTCATAAGTGAAGGAGAAATAAAATCCTTTACAGATAAGCAAATGCTTAGAGATTTTGTCACCACCAGGCCTGCCTTACAAGAGACCCTGAAGGAAGCCCTAAACATGGAAAGGAACAAACAGTACCAGCCATTGCAAAAACATGCCAAAATGTAAAGACCACCGAGGCTAGGAAGAAACTGCATCAACTAACGAGCAAAATAAACAGTAATATCATAATGGCAGGATCAAGTTCACACATAACAATATTAACCTTAAATGTTAATGGACTAAATGCTCCAATAAAAGACACAGACTGGCAAACTGGATAAAGAGTCAAGACCCATCAGTCTGCTGTATTCAGGAGACCCATCCCACATGCAGAGACATACATAGGCTCAAAATAAAGGGATGGAGGAAGATCTACCAAGCAAATGGAGAACAAAAAAAAGCAGGGGTTGCAATCCTAGTCTCTGATAAAATAGACTTTAAACCATCAAAGATCAAAAGAGACAAGAAGGCCATTACATAATGGTAAAGGGATCAATTCAACAGGAAGAGCTAACTCTCCTAAATATACATGCACCCAATACAGGAGCACCCAGATTCATAAAGCAAGTCCTTAGAGACTTACAAAGAGACTTAGACTCCCATACAATAATAATGGGAGACTTCAACACTCCACTGTCAACATTAGACAGATCAACGAGACAGAAAGTTAACAAGGATATCCAGGAATTGAACTCATCTCTGCACCAAGCGGACCTAATAGACATCTATAGAACTCTCCACCCCAAATCAACAGAATATACATTCTTCTCAGCACCACATCGCACTTATTCCAAAATTGACCACATAATTGGAAGTAAAGCACTCCTTAGCAAATGTCAAAGAACAGAAATTATAACAAACTGTCTCTCAGACCACAGGGCAATCAAACTAGAACTCAGGACTAAGAAACTCAATCAAAACCACTCAACTACATGGAAACTGAACAACCTGCTCCTGAATGACTACTGGGTACATAACGAAATGAAGGCAGAAATAAAGATGTTCTTTGAAACCAATGAGAACAAAGATACAACATACCAGAATCTCTGGGACACATTTAAAGCAGTGTGTAGAGGGAATTTATAGCACTAAATGCCCACAAGAGAAAGCTGGAAAGATCTAAAATGGACACTCTAACATCACAATTAAAAGAACTGGAGAAGCAAGAGCAAACACATTCAAAAGCTAGCAGAAGGCAAGAAATAACTAAGATCAGAGCAGAACTGAAGGAGATAGAGACACAAAAAACTCCAAAAAATCAATGAATCCAGAGTTGGTTTTTTGAAAAAATCAACAAAATTGACAGACTGCTAGCAAGACTAATAAAGAAGAAAAGAGAGAAGAATCAAATAAACGCAATAAAAATGATAAAGGGGATATCACCACCGACCCCACAGAAATACAAACTACCATCAGAGAATCCTATAAACACCTCTACGCAAATCAACTAGAAAATCTAGAAGAAATGGATAATTTCCTGGACACTTACACTCTTCCAAGACTAAACCAGGAAGAAGTTGAATCCCTGAATAGACCAATAGCAGGCTCTGAAATTGAGGCAATAATTAATAGCCTACCAACCAAAAAAAGTCCAGGACCAGATGGATTCACAGCTGAATTCTACCAGAGGTACAAGGAGGAGCTGGTACCATTCCTTCTGAAACTATTCTAATCAATAGAAAAAGAGGGAATCCTCCCTAACTCATTTTATGAGGCCAACATCATCCTGATACCAAAGCCTGGCAGAGACACAACAAAAAAAGAAGATTTTAGACCAATATCCCTGATGAACATCGATGCAAAAATCCTCAATAAAATACTGGCAAACCAGATTCAGCAGCACATCAAAAAGCTTATCCACCATGATCAAGTGGGCTTCATCCCTGGGATGCAAGGCTGGTTCAACATTCGCAAATCAATAAACATAATCCAGCATATAAACAGAACCAAAGACAAGAACCACATGATTATCTCAATAGATGCAGAAAAGGCTTTTGACAAAATTCAACAGCCCTTCATGCTAAAAATGCTCAATAAATTCGGTATTGATGGAACGTACCTCAAAATAATAAGAGCTATTTATGACAAACCCACAGCCAATATCATACTGAATGGGCAAAAACTGGAAAAATTCCCTTTGAAAACTGGCACAAGACAGGGATGCCCTCTCTCACCACTCCTATTCAACATAGTGTTGGAAGTTCTGGCTAGGGCAATCAGGCAAGAGAAAGAAATCAAGGGTATCCAGTTAGGAAAAGAAGAAGTCAAATTGTCCCTGTTTGCAGACGACATGATTGTATATTTAGAAAACCCCATTGTCTCAGCCCAAAATCTCCTTAAGCTGATAAGCAACTTCAGCAAAGTCTCCAAATACAAAATCAATGTGCAAAAATCACAAGCATTCTTATACACCAGTAACAGACAAACAGAGAGCCAAATCATGAATGAACTTCCATTCACAATTGCTTCAAAGAGAATAAAATACCTAGGAATCCAACTTACAAGGGATGTCAAGGACCTCTTCAAGGAGAACTACAAACCACTGCTCAGTGAAATAAAAGAGGACACTAACAAATGGAAGAACATACCATGCTCATGGATAGGAAGAATCAATATCGTGAAAATGGCCATACTGCCCAAGGTTATTTATAGATTCAATGCCATCCCCATCAAGCTACCAATGACTTTCTTCACAGAATTGGAAAAAACTGCTTTAAAGTTCATATGGAACCAAAAAAGAGCCCACATTGCCAAGACAATCCTAAGTCATAAGAACAAAGCTGGAGGCATCATGCTACCTGACTTCAAACTATACTACAAGGCTACAGTAACCAAAACAGCATGGTACTGGTACCAAAACAGAGATATAGACCAATGGAACAGAACAGAGTCCTCAGAAATAATACCACACATCTACAGCCATCTGATCTTTGACAAACCTGAGAGAAACAAGAAATGGGGAAAGGATTCCCTATTTAATAAATGGTGATGGGAAAATTGGCTAGCCATAAGTAGAAAGCCGAAACTGGATCCTTTCCTTACTCCTTATACGAAAATTAATTCAAGATGGATTAGAGACTTAAATGTTAGACCTAATACCATAAAAACCTAGAAGAAAATCTAGGTAGTACCATTCAGGACATAGGCATGGGCAAGGACTTCATGTCTAAAACACCAAAAGCAACGGCAGCAAAAGCCAAAATTGACAAATGGGATCTAATTAAACTAAAGAGCTTCTGTACAGCAAAAGAAACTACCATCAGAGTGAACAGGCAACCTACAGAATGGGAGAACATTTTTGCAATCTACTCATCTGACAAAGGGCTTATATCTAGAATCTACAAAGAACTCAAACAAATTTACAAGAAAAAAACAACCCCATCAAAAAGTGGGCAAAGGATATGAACAGACATTTCTCAAAAGAAGACATTCATACAGCCAAGAGACACATGAAAAAATGCTCATCATCACTGGCCATCAGAGAGATGCAAATCAAAACCACAATGAGATACCATCTCACACCAGTTAGAATGGCAATCATTAAAAAGTCAGGAAACAACAGGTGCTGGAGAGGATGTGGAGAAATAGGAACACTTTTACACTGTTGGTGGGATTGTAAACTAGTTCAACCATTATGGAAAACAGTATGGCGATTCCTCAAGGATCTAGAACTAGATGTACCATATGACCCAGCCATCCCACTACTGGGTATATACCCAAAGGATTATAAATCATGCTGCTCTAAAGACACATGCACACGTATGTTTATTGCGGCACTATTCACAATAGCAAAGACTTGGAATCAACCCAAATGTCCATCTGTGACAGACTGGATTAAGAAAATGTGGCACATATACACCATGGAATATTATGCAGCCATAAAAAAGGATGAGTTTGCGTCCTTTGTAGGGACATGGATGCAGCTGGAAACCATCATTCTTAGCAAACTGTCACAAGAACAGAAAACCAAACACCGCATGTTCTCACTCATAGGTGGGAGCTGAACAATGACATCACTTGGACTCGGGCAGGGGAACATCACACATCGAGGCCTATCATGGGGAGGGGGTAGAGGGGAGGATTGCATTGGGAGTTATACCTGATATAAATGACGAATTGATGGGTGCTGACGAGTTGATGGGTGCAGCACACCAACATGGCACAAGTATACATATGTAACAAACCTGCACGTTATGCACATGTACCGTAGAACTTAAAGTATAATAATAATAAAAAAAAATAATGGAATGTCTTAGATCTAGAGTCATCTTCTCACTGATCACAATGAAAAAGTCATTTTCACCCTCTAAAAACAAAAACCAAACAACAACAACAAAACAGAAATAAAGAAAGAAAGGAAGGGAAAAGAAGAAAAATACATTGAGCAAATATAAAAACACTAGGTGGCAAAAAGCAGCATAAACAAAGTCAAAAGACAAACTGGAACAAAATTTCTGTGACCCTTAAGACAAAGGGCTAATTTCCTTAATTTGCGAACCCCACCTCGACCCCAAAATAATTTTTAAATGGGCAAAATATATGAATAGGCAATTGCCTTAAAAATGTAAAAGGCTAACCAATATTTGAAAAGACACTCTAATTTAGCATTAGGATTACACAAATCAAAACCAGGAATATCTTTACCTATTGAATTATTTTAAAATTTGGATTTTTAATTTACTTATTTTTGAGAAGGGCAAATAAGGTTCAAAATCAAAAGGTACAAATGTGCATTCAGTGAAAAGTCTACATCCTAGCCCTATCCTCTACTTCCTACATTTATTTCCTTAGAGGCAATCAGTATTATCTTTTTGTGTGTATATGCATTAACAATCAAATAATTCATACAAAATTAAATAGGTCTATATATTTCCCTCCTCTTCTACACAAATGTCAGCATAACACTAAACACCTAGCTTTTTAAAATCAATTTTTATCAATTAACAGTATACTTTTCAGCCAGGGGCGGTGGCTCACGCCTGTAATCCCTGCACTTTGGGAGGCCAAAGCAGATGGATCACTTGAGGTCAGGAGTTTGAGACCAGCCTGGCCAACATAATGAAACCTCATCTCTACTAAAAATACAAAAAATTAGTTGGGTGTGGTGGTGCATGCCTGTAATCCCAGCTACTCAGGAGGCTGAGGTGGAAGAATCTCTTGAATCCAGGAGGCAGAGGTTGCAGTGAGCCGAGATTGTGCCACTGCACTGCAGCCTGAGCAACAAGAGCTAAACTCTGTCTCAACAAACAAATAAACAACAAAACAAAACAGTATACTTTTCTTAGAGACCATTTCATAGCAGTACACAGAGTTCTTTCTCATTCTTTTCTACAGATCCATTGTGTGATATACCATGGAGTATGCAAACTTCTGCTTTTGTAAGTAATCTTTTAGTGAAAAATATTCCTACATGATTTCATGTGTGTGTGCTTATAGTACATATAAAAAATAAATTCCTAGATGTGGAATTGCTGGGTTAAAAATACATGCATTGTATGCCTGCATCAAAACATCTCATGTATGCTGTAAATATATACACTTACTATGTACCCACAAAAAATAAAAAAATTAAAAAATAAATAAATCAGAGGTGTAAATATATATATATATATGTCACACACATATATATGTGTGTATTGTAATTTTTTTCAGCGAGTGCTACATTTCCTCCATAGAGTAGTATGGATTTATCTGCTATCAGTGATGTATAAAGTCGTTTCTTTTCCCATACTCTGGCTATTCTCAGTGGAAAAAAAAGATTCCTGTGAGATGGTAACTTATATTTCTCTTATTATGTGATTTGTATTTTTTTCTTATTAAATATTTCATATTTAAATGCTGTGTTTCCTTGTCTGTGAACTCTCTGTCCGTTATCTTTGCCTGGTGTCCTATTGGGTCATTGGACATTTTTCTATTGGTTTGTAAGAACTCTGTACATATTAGGAAATTTAGTTTTTACTTATCTGTCCCCAATTTGGTGCTTGCCTTTTGACTTTGCATATGGTGGGTTTTGCCATGAAAAACCTTTTTTTTTTTTAGATGAAGTCTTGCTCTGTTGCCCAGGCTGGGGTGCAGTGGCACTATCCCCGCTCACTGCGAACTCTGCCTCCTGGGTTCAAGTGATTCCATGAAAAACTTTTTAAATGAAGCTGAATTTACCAATCTTGCTTTCAGTGGCTTCCGAGTTTTATGTCATAACAGAAAGACCTGGGATTACAAAACAATTTTCTTGTGAATTCTCATAGTACATATTTCATTTTTTGCATATAAATCTTTCATGGATTTGGCATTTCTCCCACGTAAAGTGTGTAGTATGAATTTAACTCCCCCTACCACAGGGGTTTATCCATTTTTTCTCATTGATTTGAGATGCCATATATCATATGCCATTTGTCATTCATTATATTCCCAAATATCAGTTTATGACTGTGATCCATGAATCTATTTGTATAAAACCCTAGTTTAAACAATTTTAATTTCGTATTGTGTTTTAATATCTGCTTAAACTATTTGTCAGATCTTCCTATATTCCTGTTTATATTTTGAATCTTCCTAATTTGTTTTTCTAAATGAACTTTAAAAATCAGCTCAGTAAATTCCCCTTCCTCCACTAAAAAAGCTTGTGGGTATTTTTTTTTTTTTTTTTTTTGTTGAGACGGAGTCTCGCTCTGTCGCCCAGGCTGGAGTGCAGTGGCCGGATCTCAGCTCACTGCAAGCTCCGCCTCCCGGGTTTACGCCATTCTCTCGCCTCAGCCTCCCCAGTAGCTGGGATTACAGGCGCCCGCCATCTCGCCCCGCTAATTTTTTGTATTTTTTTTTTAGTAGAGACGGGGTTTCACCGTGTTAGCCAGGATGGTCTCGATCTCCTGACCTCGTGATCCGCCCGTCTCGGCCTCCCAAAGTGCTGGGATTACAGGGTTGAGCCACCGCGCCCGGCCGCTTGTGGGTATTTTTATTGGGTCACATTCAAATCATAGCTTAACTGAGAATGAGTATTTTCACCATTCTGCAAGTTCCCATGCAAGAAACTGGCAAAATTTTGATTTGTTCAAGTCTTCCTTTGGGTCCCTCTGGAGCATACTAAAGTTTTCTTCACACAGATAGTACATATTTATCAGGTTTATTCCTAGTTATTCTATATTTTATTGTTATTGGAATAATATGTTTTCCTTTTACACTTCTGTAATACTCACTGCATGCAAGGGTGTTGGGGAAACATGCATGGCCCTCATCGTGGTGGCAGTGAACCTTTCTTGAGGGCAGGATGGTATTGGCCTTCAAAACTAAAAATGCACACGCTCTTTGTCCAGCAACCCCACTACTGGTAGTACTTCTATGACTGGACTCACAAATGTCTTTCAAGATATATGGACAAAGATATTTACTACTGGGTTGTTCTAATAGCAATCTTAATTGCAGGACTAGTTAAACACTGGAATACCCCAGTGATTAATCCTAGGAACCATTAAGAAGATTAGAGTAAATCTGTTATGTGCTGATACAGAAATGAGTCCAAGATACATTGCTAAGTTAAAAAAAAAAAAGTGTCTAACAGTGTTAATGGTATGGTCACTCTTGTGTAAATAATATTAGGAGGATGGACAGATATAAATAAAAATCTTTTTTTTTTTTTCCTGGAAGAAATCACAAAAACATCAGCATTGAAGAGAGGGACTGGAGTAGGGAGGAAAGGGTAGAAAGTCGTTTTTACTGTATTTTATACTTTTGATCCCATTACCACCAACAGGAGTCATTTGGGTGGAAGGCTTATGAGCCATTTTTATTTTTCTCTTTATATATAAAAACAATATTATTAAAAAGTTTTTAATGTACCTTAAAAATAATGTGCTTTTTAAATTTTCTAATTTTTCTTAAATTTATTCTTCTTTATTTATTTTGAGACAGAGTCTCGTTCTGTCACCCAGGCTGGAGTAAAGTGGTACAATCACAGCTCCCTGCAGCCTTAATCTCTTGGGCTCAAGCGATCCTCCTATTGCCTCAGCATCCAGAGTTGCTGGGACTACAGGCACATGTTGGCATGTCCAGCTAATTTTTAAATTTCTTGTAGAGACAGGGTTTTGCCATGTTGCCCAGGCTGGTCACAAACTCCTGGTTTCAAACGATCTTCCTGCCTGGGCCTTAACGTACTATTTTTTTTTGGTTTTTTTTTTTTTTGAGACAATCTCCCTCTTTGTCCCAGGCTGGAGTGCAGTGGCACAATCTTGGCTCACTGCAACCTCCGCCTCCCAGGTTCAAGTGATTCTCCTGCCTCAGCCTCCTGAGTAGCTGGACTACAGGCACACGCCAGCATGCCTAGCTAATTTTTGTAATTTTAGTAGAGATGGGTTTCACCATGTTGGCCAGGATGATCTCGATCTCCTGACCTAGTGATCTACCCACCTCAGCCTCTCCCTAAAGTGCTGGGATTACAGGCGTGAGACACCATGCCCAGTCAATGTCCTCTTTTTAAAAACAAATTTAAAACAAAACCTAGGGGTACTTAAGAACCACCTAACATCAGATACTGTAACTCTCATTTCCATACATCATGCAATAAATTTATAGGAAAAAAAAATCTATAGCAATGACTGACTCTAACACAAGCATTCAGTATCCTGGAGAAGGTTCTATTAATAACAGTGACAAATGTAGGACTGGTCAGGAAAGCAGAAAAGTATGCAATCTTTCTCCTGAAAGGTACATTCAGGATATGCTGCTAGATAAACAAATCCAAAGCTAAGTATGATAAAGAATCCCGAGCCTCTCCGTATTCCCCGTGCACGGAAACCTGTCAAGGAGTCTCACAAGCAGCTTCTTGGATGCAGGTGAGAGGGACCCCTCCTCTAAACCTTGTTACAGCAGGGGTCCCCAAGCCTGGGGCCACGGACTGTCCGTACTAGAGGCTGCACAGCAGGAGGTGAGCGAGCATTATCACCTGAGCTCTGCTTCCTGTCAGATCAACAGTGGTATTAGATTCTCTTAGGAGAGTGAACCCTATTGTGAACTGCGCATATGAGCGATCTATGAGATCTCCTTATGAGAATCTAATGCCTGATGATCTGTCACTGTCTCCCATCACCTCTAGATGGGACCGTCTAGTTGCAGGAAAACAAGCTCAGGGCTCACACTGAGTCTGCATTATGGTGAGTTGTATAATTATTTCAATATATATTATAATGTAATAATAATAGAAATAAAGTATACAGTAAATGTAATGCACTTGAATCATCCCAAAATCACGGCCCCGCCCAACCCTATCTGTGGAAAAACTGCCTTCCATAAACCAGTCCCTGGCGCCAAAAAGGGTGGGAACTGCTGCTTTAGAGCAAGGGTCCTCAAAGTACACACCCTGGTCCAGCAGCACTTGGGAACTTGTTAGAAATGAGAAAACTTACCCAGGCGTGGTGGCTCACACCTGTAATCTTAGCACTTTGGGAAGCCGAGGCGGGCGGATCATAAGGTCAAGAGATCAAGACCATCCTATCTAACATGGTGAAACCCCGTCTCTACTAAAAATACAAAAAATTAGCCAGGTGTGGTGGCACACGCCTGTAGTCCCAGCTACTCGAGAGGCTGAGGCAGGAGAATCGCTTGAACCTGGGAGGCGGAGGTTGCAGTGAGCCGAGATGGCACCACGGCACTCCAACCTGGGTGACAGAGCAAGACTCCATCTCAAAAAAAAAAAAAAAAAAAAAGAAATGAGAAAGCTTGGGTCCTACCCTAGACTTACAGAATCAGAATCTGAGCCATCTGTGTCTCACAAGCTCCCGAGGGAGTTCAACTGCCCCAAAGAGTTTCACCTTGGCCCTCCTCCACCCACTCTTCTCCACAGGCAAGAAAACCTGTTACCAGCACCCAGCTTCACATAGCCCAGCCCTTAGAATCCCCTGCCTTGCCAGCCCTGGGCCCAATCTGGGGGCCATGCAGACTTACTCCTCAGTCTGCAGGGAGGGTGGATGGTGCCCTTTTGTCTGCACTCCCAGGCCCAAGGCAGGGCAGAGACTAAGAGCTAAGAGGAGGCAAGTGAGGAGATAACTCACCACAGGTACAAACTTTAAAGGAGCACCAAAAGCTCAATATTCAAGATAAATAAATATTTAATGTAATATCTGATAAAATAAAAATCAGGGCAAAAAATTAATGATGAACAACATATCGAAATTTTTGATAAAGATCAGGCTGAATGCCAGTAGCTCACGCCTGTAATCCTAGCACTTGTGGGAGGCTGAGGCAGGAGAATCGCCTGAGCCCAGGAGTTTGAGACCAGCCTAGGCAATACGGCAAAACTCCATGTGTACAAAAAAATACAAAAATTAGCTGAGTGTGGTGGCATGTGCCTGTAGGGCCAGCTACTAGGGAGGCTGAGATGGGAGGATCACTTGAGCCCAGAGAGGTCAAGGATGCAGTGAACTGAGATTGCACCACTGCACTCCAGCCTGGAGTGACAGAGTTACCTTATAAATAAATAAATAAATAAATAAATAATAAAGGATAGGATCGGTGTTTTTTCCTTTCACCTTAAGCCCCAATACAGCTCGCATAGTACTGTCACTAATCCTGTCTTTATTTATTATAAAATGTTGCCTCACTCCCCTGCCCCTAATCCTGGCCCAGCCCAAGATCTTTCGTCCTCTTGTCCCAGATCCTGCAAATGCTGGGTGTGGACCTTATGGAAATCAGGGGCAAGTTTCATCTGCTGTCAACAGATTACAAAGCTGCTGAACCAAAAGGGCAAAACCACATGTGGCGGAGACACTGTTTTATTTGAAAAACTGAATGGACTTTTGGTAGGAGTGTAAGCCTTTATGGAGGGCAACCGCACGTTGTCAATCAAACCTAAAACTACTATCCAGCACCGAGATCCCTCTTCTTTGATAAAACTATATACAAACAGCATCTGTGAGGCATCGAATATGAGCCTTCAAACTCAGCCAGTCTCTACAGTTCAATATTCTTCAAACGTTTCAAATTTTTCAAACTCTTCCTGCTATAATAAAATAAACCTTGAGAGTTCGATAATTAATATATTTGTTTCCTCTTATGCACCACACTAAAATAAAAAATAAAAGTAGTTAATATGTTTAGAAGACAGGGTTCTTGCTGGGCATGGTGGCTCACACTTGTAATCGCAGCACTTTGGGAGGCTGAGGCGGGTAGATCACTTGAGAGCAGGAGTTCAAGACCAGCCTGGCCAACATAGTGAAACGCTGTCTCTACCAAAAATACAAAAATTAGCCGCGCATGTTGGCGTGCACCTATAGTCCCGGCTACTCTGGGGGCTGAGGCGGGAGGATCACTTGAGTCCAGGAGGCGGAGGTTGCAGTGAGCCGAAATCACACCACTGCACTCCAGCCTGGGAGACAGAGTAAGACCTCTGTCTCAGACAAAAAAAAAAAAAAAAAAGAAGACAGGGTTCTATACCAGCTGCTCTCCTCACTGCCTGCTAACCCCAGGCATGTGAACACTCCATTTCTTTGTATGAAATGGTGATAACAACATCAACCTGTCTTCCATCATAGCATCATTGTGAGGATCAAGTGGGATTATGTGCGTGTAATCTATAGAGCACAAAACAATCACAGGCGGTGGCACTGGCTGTGGCAAATGGGAGGACTGGTCATCCTGGGATGGGATGACAACATGATGTGGGGCCATGAAATCCTTCCCCATTCCCACCCACACCCCTTAACCTCCATGCTCCCAAATCGGTGCACTAAAAATGTTAGTCAATCAACCACTTTATATTTAAATGCTTCCTGAATAAAACGTAATACCTTTTAAATTTTTATCTTAAAATCTAAAGATGTATCTCCTGTCAAAGCTAAGCAATTTTATGGCTTTAATTTTTGGTATGCATGCTGTCAAAGTAAGTTTAGCTTCATGGTTGAAAGAAACAAATAAAAATGAATCTCAATGATCTTAAAGCAATAAAAAAAAAAAGGCTCCTATTGTAAGTATGATTAAAGGCCTTAATCTCATGTTTCTATTTGAACCCTAACCTTAAAAATACAAAAGAAAACACAGTTCTTACGAAGTGACCAATTCCCCAGTGTTGCTCCTAGGCAAATAAACAAAGGAATGGTTTCTCCATTTGGATGGCCATACCAATTGTAGCCTGTTGGTCTCTTTCTCACCCTACTTATCAGAGTAACCTCTCCACTATTTTGTTTTGTAATAGTTGCCTGATTTCATTTACAAATTATGTAACCTTGGGCAAGCTATATAGCTCCCTCCCCATCTCTTGGGACCCTCATTTACAAAATGAAGACTTTGAATGGGCAATTGCAAAAGGCGCTTTCAACTTTAAAATGCAATAATTTTAGTATTTCAATTTGGAGGCTAAGGTACCAGTTTCTAACTGAAAAGTAACATTGGATAATATAACAAATGTTTTCAATGTTCACTGAAAGAGTTCCCCCAAAGCAGAGCTAGAATTGGAATAAGGAACACCCACATGGCATGTGTGGGTGGCTGCAGTGAGGAAGGACAGGCTGGAAGATACCCGCTGCCAGTGGGCGGGAGAAACATCGCTGCTGCCCGAGGGTTCCGGCCTTCTGCCTGCCCAGGCACTAGGGATTCTGGTTAACCGTCCTCCGGGGCAGTGTGGGGAGCTTTTCAGAGGAGTTCCAGGGAAGAGAGGCCTGCCCGGTGGTGGGAGAGAAAACGAATGTTTTAAGTGTCACTGAGGATGATGGGTCTCCTTCATCCTAGAGGAGAGCTACAAGGAAACGGCATGAGTTACTCTGAAGTTACTTTGGCTGCCTGGCCTTTGACCAGGACCTGACTATACGGCTGAACTACATGAACTGTCTCATGTAGTTAAATAAGTTAAAATGTCTAATTATAACGTCATAGTCTGAAGACAAGGGACACTGGTGAAGCTGTCTTAGCCACCGTTACCCTCCAAAAAGAGAAAATGCCAGCCTACTCAGAGTGGGCTGCTGCCGTGAGGGCTGACCACACCTTCTTCTCCACTTTCTAATCCGTCAGGTTCTGTAGTCTATCTATAGTGATCCCACTCGCCTTATCTGGGAAGGACACCCACGTGCTCCCACACTGCCACAATCTTGGCTCACTGAAACCTCCGCCTTCTGGACTCAAGTGATCCTCCTGCCTCAGCCCCTTGAGTAGCTGGGATTACAGGTGTGTGCCAACACGCCCCGCTAATTTTTGTATTTTTAGTAGAGACAGGGTTTCACCATGTTGGCCAGGCTGGTCTTGAACTCCTGCCCATCTTCATCCCATACCAGGGCTTCGTCCTGCTGCAGTGCAAAGGACAGTTCTCTCCTGGCTTCTCCCCAACCTGGGCAGGGGCAGAGTCTCATCTCCTTACTGGACAGAGGGCTTGGTGCAAATCCCAACACCAGTAACAGAGATATCTGCGAGCCAGGGAAATAAAGTAAACAAGAGACACGAGCCAGGGGGACAGCAATGAACACCCAGGCCCCATCTTGCCCAAGGGGGCAGCATCTTGTCCTTCTTGCCTGGTTGCTGCTAATAGGCAAGTGGGCCCAATGGTGCCAGAACTTCTCACTCTTACTTTCAAGAAGTCTGAAATCTTAATCTTCCTAATCTTCAAATGTGGCAAGTAATTATAATTTTATTTTCAATCCCATATGGCCAAAGCCAAGACCTGGCAGCCTGCAGAGTATGGATGGGGGCATTTGATAAAGATGGGGGATGGATGCCCTGCACTCCTTCCTATCGCTGACCCTGGCACTGTCCAGGCACAGTGTGAGCATCAGTCATCATGCATGGAGGAGGATGCCATTCTGTTCATTCCCATATCATCACAAAGTACATCAAAAACTTCAAGGACACATCTGCAGGTATTTGACACTGGCCTCTATTTCCTAATTCCTCTTTTTTCTGTATTGGCACTGAGATGAACAAAAAGTTTAGACTCACATGATTGCATTTTGAATCTCTGGGAAATCTTTTTTTTTTATTCTGGACTCTATTACCAATAACAGACTTTTCTAAAATCAAAATATAGAAACTACTGCTGAAAAGGTATTTTGGGTGGCATGAGAGTCCAAACGTCTTTTGAAATAAGTGTTTTGTTTTTCTTTCAGAAAATAATTCCATATAAATAAATAAACCATTATTCCAAGAACAAAAAAAAAAAAAAAAAAGGAAAAGAAAGGAATGAAAACAGAGAAAAAACATAATCCACAAAACCACACATTTCTTAACACTCCTGGGATAAAGTAAATTTTGTTTTTGCTATGACTATGTTTTGTTTAGCAAAAACATTCTGCAGCCCCGTTTATTCCCTGGAAACGAAGCCCTTCAGACATTTGCAAAGGGCCAAAGTGAGGTCTTTGCTATTTCAAACTTTATTATTGGGAAAGTATCAGCCTCCAACACAAGAAAGAAATCACTGCATACAGCAACTGCCCATTTCACTCAGCTCTGTAAAGCAGGAAACAGCAGGCTGAACTGCAACAGCTTCTATTATTTTGCCCAGAAATCATTTGTGACTTTAACCTAATTACTCAAAGTCCAACTTTGCTTTTCTAATTACATTTGCTAATGGATCTGTCAATACGAAGGAGTGCAACATGAGACAGACACCGTCTCCCTCGGGAAATTTCCCTCACAGGTGAAGCTGATAATGACACTGCTCAACCAAATCTCTCTTTTTAAAAAAGTTCCTTCAAGACTGCTGGTGCTATAACATCAATCTGCCTGGGCTTTGCAGTAGATCCAATTTAGCAAAACACTAAAATCCATCACTTTTCGATGCAGGACTTTTTATTGTATAGGTAGGAAATAGGAGTCCAATTTTTAAAATAATGTTTGCAGAAGACAAAGCCCATGTCTTCTGTATACGTCATTTCTAAATCTGTGGAATAAGTTAAAATGTTTGTTCCAGGGCTTTAAAAATTTAGACTTCTGTCATTTTCTCATTAAACAAATTCATGTTTCTGAAACTTAAAACACACACACACACACACACACACACACACACACATCCAGGCTCAAGAGACCACATCATTAAAATACTATTTTTTAAAATTTGAAGTGAAATTTCCATAACATAAAATTAATCATTTTAAAGTGAACAATGTGGTGGCATTTAGTACATTCATGATGTTGCATAACCATAAACTCTATCTATAGGTTCTGAAACATTTTTATCACCCTCAAAGGAAACCCCATGTCCATTACGCAGTTACTCTTCCCATTCCCCTCTCTCCCCGAGCCCTAGCAATCGCCAACATGCTTTCACAAAAGAACTATTCTTTTTTTAAATTTTAATTGATTTTTGTTGTGTATATTTAAAGTGTACAACATGATGCTTTGATGTACATATACTTAGCTCAAATGATTACTACAGTTAAGAAAACCAACATAACCATCATCTCACACAGTTAGTTTTCTTTTTTGTGTGTGGTAAGAGTACCTAAAATCTATTCTCTGAGCAGATTTCCAGTATATGATGCTATTAGCTATAGTCCCCGTGTTGTACATTAGATTTCTAGATTTACTTATCATACACAACTGCAACTTTGTACCTTTGACCTACATCTCCCCATCTCCCTGACCCCCTAAACTACAGCTCTACTCTCTGTTTCTGTGTATTTGATTTTTAGTTTAAGATTGCACATATATGCGAGATTATGTAGTATTTTTCCTTCTGTGTCTGGCTTATTTCACTTAGCAGAATGTCCTCTAGGTTCACCCATGCTGTTGCAAATGGAGGATCATCTTCTTTTTTAAGAGTGAATAATATTCCATTGCGTATATATACCATAGTTTATTTATCCAGTCATCTACTGATGGACATGTAGGTTGTTTCCATATCCCGGCTATTGTGAATAATGCTGCATGGAGCACAGATATCTCTTCAACATACTGATTTCATTTCCTTTGGAGAAATACCCAGTAATGGGATTGCTAGATCATATGATATCTCTATTTTTAATTTTTGATGAACCTCCATATTGTTTTCCATAATGGCTGTGCTAGTTTACATTCCCACCAACAGAGTGCAAGGGTTCTCTTATTCTCCATATCCTCACCAGCACTTCTTATCTCTTGTATTTTTGATAGTAGCCATTCTAACAGGTGTGAGCTGATATCTCACTGTGGTTTTGATTTGCATTTCTCTGACGTTTAGTGACATTAATAAGCATCCTTTCACATATGTGTAGGCCACTTTTATATCTCCTTAGGAGATATGTCCATTCAGGCCCTCTGCCCATTTTTCAAGTTGGGTTATTTGTATTTTTGCTATTGAGCTGAATGAGTTCTGAAACACTCTTCTTAATAACTTAATTAAACCATGGACGAACACACAGGGAAATCTCAGTAAGACTAAAAGAACTTCTTCAAGTTTATATAAACCTAAGATTCTGCAGGTCAATTAGGGAGTAACTGGCAAAGCGACAGATGCCTCATCAAATGAATTAAGTTGCCAGACACCAGACCACAAATGACTGTTAAAGCATCAGGCTGTGGTGACAATGGGAGGGCAGGGAGAGTTAGATTGTTATTGGTTTGCTTGTCATTTCGGAGAATCACACATAGTCAATGAATTACACACACACACACACACACACACCCCACTGTACCATAAAAATTCAGTGTCCAGGTATTTGTAAGGAGACTGCCTCAACAATTTCCATTGACTGTATCCATTAATAAAACCCAGAAGATAGCATTATTGCTCATCTCACCAGTACATTTTGTCAGAGAAGACACAGGCTAAGATACATCAAGAAGCCTTTTTAAGAAACACCAGGTCCCCTGATGCTTAGATTTACTAGTGGGTACTCAAATATTAAAAGCAACCAGCTAGAAATGGAGCCTTGAGTATTAATAAAATATTTCATACATTTAAAAGTACTTTTGTTAGAGAAGACACAAAGGATCGCCAATTATTCAGAATCGGTAACCAAACTCATCCATACCAAATCCAAGAAGAGCTTTTTGTGAGTCAGAAGAAAGCAAATTATGATGTTTTAAGCCATTTTCCTAATGAATATGATAGCTGACATTCTTGGTAGTTCTCCTGATTTTGAGAGTACATTATGCTGACGGCATCAAAGACTAACCACTAATGAATATGTACAAACAATATAAAAATTAAACTACTGTATTTACAATGTAAAATGATTTGTCATAGAAATCCTGTATGGATTTTCTATTATAAAATCTCAAGACTTAATTTCTCCATGTCCTTATGGGTTTTTTCCAGGCACTGCGGCTTCCTCCCACATCCCAAAGATGTGCACGTTAGGTAAACAGGCATGTCTACACTGTCTCAGTTTGAGTGATTGTGAGTGTGTGTGTGAGAGTCGTCCTGCAATGGAATGGCATCCTGTCTAGGGCTGGTGCCTGCCTTGCATCCTGAGCTGCTGGGACAGGCTCCGGCCACCCAAGACCCTGAACTGGAATAAGCGAGTTGGAAAATGAATGAAGGAATGAATACAAATAATTGTAAAATAAAAATGTGTAAAGTCCATGATAATCACACAGATGCACAACAATAAACAATGTGGAATGAAAGAACTTGGCGAGCCCACCAAATTTGTTATGTTTTTGAACTTCGTGTTGGAAAGAAGTGCTCCTTACAAGTTTCACTTTGCAGACATTTATTCCTTGATTTAACCCACCACCGCTACAACCACCATCACTCACTGTTTTACCAAAAATTGGGTAAGTCAATTCCTTACTTGTTTTTATTAATCTTTCTTAACTGTATGTACAGCTCACATTTATTTCCATGTTTAGCATTAGAAATGTTTTGGTCTTTATGGAGAAGTTTGGTAATGTTTTTGTGGCCAGAAATATGCCATAGGAATTTAACTCTTGATTTTCTCAATTGCCTATGGTAAAGTTGGTTTCATTATACACTGTTTCACTTACAGTTGCAGTTTCCAAGAACCTACTGACAATGTTAAGTGAGGACTTACTATGCAGAGGTAAACAGTACCAAAAACAATGCTGTTGCAGCCAAGCTCTTAGAGAAAACATATAAGAAAAATAATGCATCTTTACAAGGCACTTTTGAGGAGTCTCAGATTCAACTAAGAGTATGATTGCTCTGATACCTCCTCAGACAGGTGTGTTGAAGGCAGAGGATCCCACTAAAGGAGCGCCTTTGATGGGTAGCAGGTGCTGAGGCTGCAAACACACTCTGACCCTCGAGTCCACAGAGCCCCTCACAGCCCACATATATTCTCACCTACCCACCATCTGAAAAGTCGAACTAGGACCCAGGCAGGCCATCAAGTCTTTCGGAACAAGAAGAGCCATGGCAGATTTTTCAAGTCTGAAACAACCAAGCACCATTTTAATTCCCCACATCCAGGCAATACCATTCATCAGCAGTAGAACTGCTAAGACACTACAGCTCATCCATATTAGACTATTAAGTAGAAATACTGAAAATGAGTTGGATCCATAGCTTTGACCTGGAAGAATATCCAGCACAGATTGAGAAAAACATGAGGCAGAGTGACACACATATTCTATGTGCTCATTGTTAGAAAACCAAACCGAACCCCTGTAAATGTGTCTAGGTACGCAGCGGGTACAGGGAAGCTATAGAAGGAGACCCACTTGGAGGTCAACATTATTAAATCAGGGGGTTGGGGACTGGGGCTGGGGCAAGTAGAGATCAACGGTTTTTTTAATAACTTACTTTCATGGTTTCATTTCAAAATAACAGAAATAATGTTAATGAGACAGAACTGTATAAGGGGACAATGACAATGGAATAACACCATTAAGTGTTTCAACCACCAAAGTCAGGGCAGGAGTCATCCTCTAAACTTCATGGGCCTAACAAATTCAAGGAAGAGAAAAAGAGAGAGAAAGAGAGCGAGACAAAAAGGAGATACAGGGAGGCTTTCTTTTTTTTTTTGAGACGGAGTCTCGCTCTGTCGCCCAGGCTGGAGTGCAGTGGCCGGATAGGGAGAGGGAGGCTTTCTTTATCCACACCATCTAAAAATGAGTCCCCCTCCTTCATGCATACAACTATCTCTCTTCCTCTCTCTCTCTCTTCCCCTCACTCTGTCTGTCGCCATTCTTTCCCTCTCTCTCTCTCTCACACACACACACACACACACACACAAACACACACAGATCTCTACCTGTGCTATCCAAGACATGTGGCTATTGAGCACTCAAAATGTGGCTAGTGTGAATGAATGTGCTATAAGTATAAAATGTTCAACCAATTTCAAAGACTTAGCATGAAAAAGAGAATGTAAAATATCTAAGTAAGAAGTTTTTTATATTAATAACACTGAAACAACAATACTTTGGATATATTAAGATTAAATAAAATATATTGATATTAATTTCATGTGTTTCTTTTTACCTTTTAAAAATGTGGCTTTTAAAAAGTTTAAACTTACATATGTGGCTCAAAGTATATTTCCATTGGACAGCTCTGTTCTGTATCATTAATTACCAATCATTTGTTTCATAGCATCTATCACAACTTTTAATTCTACAAATTGTTCATTGAAGTTTTTTTTTTTTTTCCTGTCTTCCCTATTAAATAAGCTCCACCGGGCCAGAACCCATGCTGAATTTATTCACCAACAAGCTGGCCAACCCAAGAGTACCTGGAGAAGGCTCACTAGTAGCCATCATTAAATGAAGAAATTCTCCTCTGATAAGGCCACAGTCCACGTCAGGACTGCAGTAGCACTCTCTCCGTCAAAGAAAGTCCAATGCAAACTGCTATCTGCAGTCACTCTGGTGGATGGTGAACTCTGGGGTCCCCATACTCCCTGGGCCCTAAAGCAGATTAGCCACAAGGCCAAGATGAAAGAACTATAATGAGTCCTGGAAAAGAGCCAACCAGTGTAAAGCTCAGAGGAAACCTAGAAACCTTTTTAAAAAAAACGTGGTAAAATATGCCTAACATCAACTTTATTATTCTAACAATTTTAAGTTTCATTAGGGAAACTGACATTGTCGTGCAACCATCACCACCATCTATCTCCAGGAAATCTTCATCAGCCTTCTCTCTCAGTCCACCTCCAACAAGCAGAAGGGACACCTCACTTTCAGGTCACCAACTATCCTTCTCTGTCCCTGCTAGTGTGAGCAGGAGTTACAAAAGCAACAGGAAGAAAAAAGAAGCTGCTGAGTTCGGATAATTCAAAAACATGCCACTGGGAAAATCAAAGGTTGATATGACAACAAAAGCAAAGGAAGAATGTAAAAATTTCACTTTGTAAAGATGACCAAATAATAACAGGACAAAGACCATGGTTATATACAAGAAAGTGACTGTAAATCTCAACTCCAAACAGCAGAAAATGGAAAATAAGAGATTTCCCAAGAAGTATGATGCCCGAGGGTATGAGCACACTTGAGTTTGGCATCTACACAAGAAACGAGGTCATGTCTTTTTTCTCCTGACTTATCATCAAGGTCTCAACTCTGTAACAAAATTTCACACTGGTTTATCAATAAAGTCTTAGGTGCATTTTCCAAAGTTTCTGAATAATATAAAATGATGAATTATGGAAACTGGAAAGCATAAAGACCACATGCAAGACCAGTTTCAAGAGACTTATGACAGAATAAATTCCACACTCTGGGGGCTTGGCACAACTTCTATCCACAAAAGAAGCCCACTCATTTGTTCAAAGGCACCACACAAAGACACATCAGCAAATTCCTGTCAGTGGATTCTCCTTTTCCTCCCTGTAGTGTAGACACACCATATATTCAGCAGTGCAGTCACATAACCATTCACTAAGTCTACACAAAGTTCTATGCATTGTAACGCATCTTAACAAATAATATTCCTCTGTCTTATGACATCACAAAAGATTCAACAAAACTCAGTCAAATGAGAACAGGACCAGACAGTTCTTGTGCTCTAAAACAGGCTCCCACACCTGCATTTTCACCTTTGCATGAAGGATTACCACCTTCCTGTGTAAACTCCCAAATTGGTGCATGGAAATAGAAAATCATACACACGAGTTGAGCAGCTCTGGCTCCATTAACCAATTTGCATGCAAAATCGACATCAGCACTCTCTGGTCTATTTTGTGCCTATGTAAGAGATGGCATTTAGGATGCCTGGGAGTCTGCTTTTCAGAGGCATTTTGGTTCCCATTAAAAAAAAACAGGGTCCCTAATGGTGTTTGGGCGCACGTGCACATGTAACTCCCAGCTGCCTTCTCAGGCATTCCAGTGAAAAGGAGAAAAGTTTGAGAATGAGATCAAGTAAACAATTAGGTGACAGCCAATGGTCGGGGGATGCTCTTCAGACTAATACAACGAAGCAATCAGGTGAAAATCATTTCTAATTATACCCAGAAGAAAAATAAATCTATCAACAGTTGGCACAAGAAGGGAAAGAAGGATTTTTAATCAGGCAAAGGAATGTACTTTCTGGACTTGCTAGTGATCATTTACTGAGATGGACCATGGAGAAGTTTGGCCTTTGAGGTTGCGTATGAGGCATTTATGTGCTTATAAGGAATCTTTAGATTTTCTCTAATATATTATTTCTTCCCTCTCTTCCTCTCTCCTTCTTTTCTTTCTTTATGCTTTTCTTCCTCCCTTCCACCCAGGGAGCCACCAGCCACGTGTGGCTATTGAGCATCTGAAATGTGGCCAGTGTGACTGAGATGTGCCCAAAGTATAAATACACAGAGGGTTTCAAAGACTTGGAAAAAAAAGACGTCTCCCAATAATAATTTTTTATTGATTCCATATTGAAATGATAAATTGTCTAAGATATTGGATTAAATAAAATATATCTGAATATTAACTTGCCTGTTTGTTTTTATTTTTTAGTGTGGTTACTAGAAAATTTTTCAATGGCATTCACAAGTCATATTGTATTTCTATTGGACTGTCCTGTTCTAGAACCTTTTGTTTTAAATAGATGCATTTTCTTACAGTCCAAAAAAAGCATGATCCCGTGTTGACTTTTATGGAGGTGCCAATTTAATTACTTTTTCAACATTCTTTAGCTACAGCTACAAGTTGAGGTCACTTCTCTTTCCCAAAATAAATTCGTAACACCAAGGAATGGGGACAAGCTGTCACAACCCTTACAATGTGGGGTCAAAAGAGTAACCTTCCTTGAGGCACACTAAATCTTTGTGTTTTTTTTTTTTTCTAACTGTCGCTATTCCAAATTGGAGGAAAAAAAAAAGTACAACTTTTTACTGCCTTTATGTTTGATGGTTTGCTCCCTGTGTCCCTTAAATGCCTGCTCTTCAAGAATCTCTAGTAACACAATCACACGGCTTCTAAAGTGTTTACCTCTCAGAAGCCACTGCGTTCCCGATCTTCTTCTGCCCCGTTGGCAGGCCCCAAACATCCTCCTGAGTCACATATCTCACCCCATGCGGGGATTACAGGCTGCGAATCACTGCTCTAGCAAAACTAGAAATAACTGCTGGAGGCAAGCAGCCAGCCGGCATCCCACAGAGATTATTCATAGCAGAAATATCAATAGACAGTAGGCCCTCCAGTTGGTTGTGCTGAGTCCTTGGAAATGCTTTGTACTGAATTTTCTAGATGATTTATGTTATGCTCCAGAATGGCAATGTCTCCCTCACACACTTAATAAAATGTATCCGTGTGGTATTAATGTTTCAACTTAACATAGCTTTCGCCTTCCTGTACTTTCTGGTCTGGTTCCTTGGGGAGTGGAGTGGGAAGGTTTCATGATATCTGAAATCCCCACAAATTCATAAGAAGTGAGTAGGATTATTGCTTTGTTTTAACCAGAGTGCACTTTATCTTAGTTCTAAATTATGCAGATCCTATTAGGCAAATAAAGAACAGAAATCTGGAATTGAATTATAGGAGAGAAAGTTGATTATTCACCAAATCTGGCTCAGGCAGATGGGTGGTATATTGGCTCCAGTTCCTGATCTGGGGCCAGATTACCTGGGTTCAAATTTCAGTGCCATCCCTTACTAGCCATATGACTTTGGATGAATTCTGAATGCTAATGGGCCTCATTTTTCGTCTACAGAGGATAAAAATAACACCTTTCTCATCGGGGCTGCTATGAGGATTGAGATAATGCACATAAAGTACTAGAACTGCGCCTGGAAATGGTAACTCCTCCATACATGGGAGCTGCTAAAATCATTGTTGTTACCACCATTATTCATAACCCTAATCACCTCACACATTGTTACTAAGAGTGACAGACTGTCACGTCCACGACTTGATCCTTGTGTCTTGAAACCACTCCAGCTTTGCATCAATATTCTTCAGGTTTCACACCTGACTTTAACTTCTCAGCCATTTCTGAATGTGAGCCAAAAATGGTCTAGAACATCAAAACTCAGAAAAATCAATGAGGCAAAAGCCATGTTGACGGACTGCTGCCTCTGACTTGCACCAAACTCCACTACAGGCTGCTGAAATACTTATGGAAAGGGCATGAGGAGGAAGGGGCAGGGCATGTCTGCAGTGGAACTGCAGAAGCCTAGAGAGCTGGTTCTGGAAAACAGCCCCATCTCTAGAAGTGACCAGGAAGCAGCAGGAGGAGGGGTGCAGGAGGCCCCAGGGAGGCGCAGCAGGGGAAAGAAGTGGAATCGTGGCAGGAATACATTTAGGACACAGCACACAAAGCAAAGGCAGAAGACTTGTCACCCCCATCCTGACCATTCTCCACGCTGTCTCAAATCCATCCCAATTTGTAAAATTAAATGTGCAAACAGAAAATATTTCTCTGAAAGAGTCATAAAATGTCAGCTTTTCCACTTTCCTTCCTAACCCACAATTTTTAATTTCCTCTACTAACTGCCAGAACAAGGGCTCATATCTTAAATTGTCCTCCCACCTTAGGCCTGCCTTGCCTGCAGCTCTGTCTGGGAGCATTTCAGGCAAAACATTTAAAATGAAAAAATAAGCCCTAAATGTCTATCCTTAGCTATGGCATAGAAAGGGAAGGCTGAAGAGATAGCGTCTGGCCACATCCAGGCACACAGAGGTGGTGGCCTCAGAGAAGGAAGGAAGGCAGGGTGAGAACCTGAGGCCCGTCCAAGGGCTCTCCCACTGCACCATGATGCTGCATGACCTGAAGTCCACCAGCATCCTGTTCAGGTTAACATGTCTCCCATGTCTGTGCTCCCTCAGGTGGCTTCCACAGGCAAATTAGCTTCATCAAACAACACTAGGTAGGCCTTGGCCTGTTTCTCCCTCCTGTCTCTAACTGCTCCTGAGGCAGGACAGGTACTCCTAACCCAGGACTAAAGCAGTTAGTTTAAGAAACGCTATAAAACTAACCTAGTATCTGTTCCACATGCATCAGAGAAGGTGTTATTTTGCCTTCTCTTACCTTTTCATCAGACCCTGTTCTCAAGTCTCTTTCTTTCTTTTCTTTTTTTTTTTTCCATCATAAGAAAACAAAGCCAAAGAGATGGCTGGGAGATGAGGGAGAGGACGGCAAAGACAGCTCCTAGGTCTTTGGTTTGCATGGACCTGAACAGATGATGGTGACTTTCACCACTTGGTTTTGGTCATGTTGACTAAAGGGCCTCTGTGACATCCCAGAGGAAACAGTAGTCAGGCCATTAATATAGGATCTTCAACTCAGAAGGAGAACTCTGGATTGGGGATAGAAAACTGAGGCTCGTGTACCCATGCATAAATGCTCACTAAGGTCAGAGGCTTGGATAAACTCTCCTTACAAGAGAACATGCAGACAGAGGAGCAGGTCTCCAACCAAGAATTATCAAACTCTCAATATTTAGTGGCCGAGCGCAGATGGGCAGATCTGCAAAGGGGGCAGAGGAGCAGCCCAAGAGGCAAGAAACAAAACAGAAGAGTGCTGTCCTAGAAGCCAAGGGAAGACAGAACAGCAGAACATCTTGCCAGTGACCTCCCCTTACCCACCGTGCCAGATCCCCTAAAGCCCTTCATTCCTTCCAGGACACACGGCAGATGCCCCTGTACGCTGGACACGAAGTCTAATAGGTCTCCAGTACACCCATGACTTTCTGTTTCACTAGCTGGGTTGTGGGCTAACCAACAGCTGGCTAAGTGTAGTCTCAATCCTGTTTAGGCCAGTTGCACTGGTTATAATGAATAAGCCTGATCAAATATTATATGAATACAAACTGAAAGAGAGTGGTCTCCTCTTCTCCACAGGGGATATGCCTGGAACCACATAGCAAAGAACCTGATTGCTGCCAATCAGAGCACATTTCTCTTCATGTCTTCCACCTACAAATTTAATGCCTTTTTCATCTTCACTAAGCACTTGTCATGCACTATGGCCATAACTTTTGCAGCCTGAGGTGTGACAGCAAAACTACTAGCAAGATTTTTTTTCCCTTCCTCACAATTTCATAGATAGAAGATTCATTCTTACTGTAGATCTTAGCAACTTCAGCATATGAGTGTTTTTTTTTCTCACCTAAAGGAAGCACTTTACAGTTTCATTCTGGCATATCTGAATTGCCAGCATCACTAGCCTTGTGCTTTGGGGCCACTGTTGAGTAAAATAAGGGTGACTTGAACACAAGCAGTTCAATCCCAAGACAGTGGAACTGATGGCTGAGTGGCCAGTGAGTTAACGGGTAGGTATTAAGGACAGCACGGATACACAGGATAAGGAGATGATCCGCGTTCTGGGCGGAATAGAGCGGAATGGCACGGAATAGAGATTTCACCATGCTGCTCAGAAGAGTGAGCAACTGAAAACTTATGCATTATTTCTAGAATTTTTCATTTCATATTTTGGAACATGGTTGACCACAGTTAACCAAAACCACAGAAAATGAAACCAAGGATAAGGGGGAACCACTGTACAAACAGTGAATGAGAGTTGTTCCTAAGAAACCAAAGATTCTAAAGAAAACTGTAAAAAAAATAGCTGTCAAGGTAGATGAAGGTAAGGATATAACAGAAGGGGAAGGGAAAAGTAATTTTAAAATGTGCGGGGTTACACTCAGATATTTTGTACACATCTAAGGTCTCCCTTCATCTTCACAACGTTGATTGAAATGCTTAGCTGCTGTATCATAGGTTTACGCCAAAAGATAACGCAGATCGAGTCAGCAGAAATACTGTCAAAGTCCACAGTTCTGCACCTAACGATGGGCAGATGAATGTTTTCAATGAATTCATTGTGAAAACACAATCAGTTTTTGTGTTTTAAGCTAAAATAAAATGTTTACAATATATACTTTTAAAAAATAATTCACTGTTCCAACCAACCTTTTTCATTTACTGACCAACTATGGTCTTGACTGTGACAGTGAAGGAGTGGTCAGTGTTGCCAGGCCCTTCAGTAAGATGAGGAATGGAGACACTTGCTGGATTGAGAGATCACCGGGAGTGGAGAAATGCAATCAAGTCAGGCTCAAGACAGTCAGCTGTTATGTGACAATGTCATGAGTCATTCTTCTCTATCAAGTTCTTTTGCACTTAGTGTTTTAGAATTTAAATGCTGCTTTTTAATCTCCTTTTTTGAGCAATGGTTTCAATGTATTTTACAGTGGAAAAAGCCCTTAAAAATGAGAATGAGGATGATGATGATGAAGATAGAAGTATTATGGAAAAATAGTAACAACAGTAACAATGATAGCTAGCTTCCACTGGATATATATTGTCCACCAGACATTGTTTTATATGCTTTACAAGCATCCTTGCTTAATGCTGAATCTCTCAGCTGTGTACTATTATTACTTCCATTTTAAAGATGAGAAAGCTCTGGATCAGAGAAGTTGAGTAACTTTCCCAAGCCCGCAGAGCCACTAACAGTTGATTCTGACTAAACTATGAAGTCTCCCTAATTAACTAAGCTAATGTTCTCATTCTATAGATCATAAAATGATGTCCAGAGGGATTAAACAATTGGTTAAAGAAACATAGCAGCACCAGGACTATAGAAAATGCCCTCAGATCCCAATCCTATGCTTTTTCTACTATACCACAGTAGTGCAGCAAGTGAGTGCAGCGAGATCAGAACAAAATGCTGTTAATCCTAAAAAACTTGTTGATCCTAAAAACCAACAAGCACTGCCTCCTTGCTTCTACACAATTGTGTGCCTCCAAAGTGTTCCTTGCTAGGCTCTGCTTTTTGTTTAAGTTCCATCAATAGTCAGCTTCTTGGGCTCAGGTTTTCCTCAAAAGGTTGATCACAGCTAAGAAAAAGAAAGTCTTTTAAAAATGTAATGTTTCTTTCCTCGGTGAATTTAGTGGTATAATTGTAATTGGAAAAAAAGCATGAACGTGTGTAACATGTTTACTGCCAAGGGAGTCTACAATGGAAGAACCAGAAAAATAAGAATAGTTACACAGTGATTACAAATATCCAGCATAAACCAGACATTCTTAATTTCAGGGTATGATGCAAGAAAATAAATGAAGCAAATATTTAAAAGCAAATTCAACTTTCCAATTTTAATTTTAAAAGTGTTATTCAAAGACATTTATAAAGAGAGAGTGACCTAATTAAGGCAAGCAAAATGCAAATAACATGTTATTGACCTTCTCCGTGTCCCAGGACTTCCTTCCCACAGTGCAGAAATAGAAGGCAGAAGACAAAAGTCAAAGCCGGGGGTGAACAGGGCATCATGCCAGACCTCTATGAGGAGTATGAGCTCCACCTGATCTCAGCTTCCCTAGATGACAAGGCTGCCACTGTAACCAGGTCTCCTTAGTCACCTCTCTGCTCTCCTAATGAGAATCATTTCCATAGTTTCCAATAGTTTCCATCACAATGATGCTTTTCTAAAAACCCACTCTTATATATCTTTACAGGGTCAAATTTAATTGGAATTGCCAAATTGCCCCACATTGGTCTTATCAATTCACAGTCCATCTACAGAGTGAGACCATGCCGCGCTGACTTCTCAGCAAAGTAGCAGCTGCTGAGCACACCTGCATCAGGATCATCCAGGGGTGGGAAAGGTGTGTTTACATTAGGAATGCGGGTCCCAGGCTATCCCCGGATCTACTACATCAGACCTGCATTTCAATAACCAGGGCCATTGATTTGTTTGCTCACTCAAGTCTGAGGAGGATTGTGTGAGAGGCTGTCTGGAGCCAAGTCTGGAGAAAGACTGTGAAGCCAAAGGTGAGCTCACTAGCAAACAGTTCCCAATCAATTCATAATGCCTGCATGGTGGCAGGAATGGGGGAATCGGGTAGATGGATACATAAGACACCAATCTCTACTTTCTCCTCTCCTCCTCATCCCCTGACTGCTTGGAGAACTCCTTCTCATCCTTCACAACTCTTCCTAGCAGACACTTCTTTAACCTACACGCCAAGGCCTCCCTCCTTGTGTCAAGGCACCATCTAGCACTCACCATTTCTGGCGTGTCTCCCAGGGAAGGCAGGGACTTTGTCTTGTTCATTTTGTTCTCCTCACAACTAGCTTTTTGCCTAGTCCATAACTAGAATTCAACAAATCCTTAGCAAATGACTACGTGATTGAAAAAACAAAAACAAAGGATAGAGCAAATACAGAACCAGTTACTGGGTAGGACAAGATGGAAAACCCCGGCCTCCTCCTCTCCACCATGCTGTCTCCCATGAAGATTCCAGGTCTTCCAAGGGTAAGGGAAAACAGGCTGATAAATGAGGTCTGGCAGCCAGCAACCCTCCCACTGCAGCCAGGCTTTGTCTCCAGGCCATAAACACCTTCTTGCTCACAGGAGTTGGACCTTGTTGGGATTAGCAAACAGCTGCAGCAACAGCAGCACATGACCCGTGCAGTTTGTTTAGGTGGCGTGTGTCTGTGAGGAAAACTTGCTCTGTGGTGTTTTTCTATAACGATTACTTGGAGAAACGATGTTATTTTCAGGGGGTGAGGAATACCAAAGAGGCTTATTTGGCAAAAGCCATCATCTGTTCACTTCCACTTTGTGTGTTTATGTGAAAACCCTCACACTAGTAGCCAGGAGTTTTCGAATCCACTGGGAAGAGACTCTAAAAACAGGTTGGAGGCAGGAAAACAAAACCCTAGGATGCCAAGCGTGCAAATTAACACTGAAACCAGGCAAAGGACTAGTGCTGACAGATAAAAACACTCAAGCCAGCTCTATGTAAGGATTAGGAAAATTCTAAATAGGGAAGCATTCTGCCCACAAGTTTTGTTAGGAGAGGACATTAACACCAGTCATTTACGGTCCTCAAAGCCCAGTATATTCGTATTGGGAGTGGAGGTGTCTGCTGTGTTCACAGGACAGTGGCACTGAAAACTCAGAGACACTCTCCTCTTACCTCCTCAAGCTCTCAGATAATCAACTAGTAGAGTCAAAATAATCTAATCATGGACTATTAATGCACATGGCAAAAACTCAACTGATATCCTAGTCAACAGAATTCTACATTGGCTGTTCTGTCAAGATGATAATGAAACATCAGACAATCTGTGAGAACACGATGCCAAGAAGAAGAAATACAAATTGGGCTCCTCCATTCCTCATGGAAATTAGAAGATTCTAAACTAATCAATTAGCTTCACATCCCCCGCCACCTACCCCCGTCTCTGCATTATCATTCCACTTCATGAAATTTCCTAGGAATCCACTTACTATTCTGTGATCATGGACAGCAAATGAAAATCAAGTTCTCTGCAGAACATGAGAGAAACTTTACATTGTAATGTAAAACGAGCTGATTAAGGGCACTTAATCCAAGAACAGCTAATTCTTAAGACCTCTAAGCAGAGTGGATGAAATGTCAGGAAGGAGGAATGCAGCCGGGTTCTGATCACACAGAAAAATGGATTCCGGCACTCGACAGGCTGCCTTATTAACAATTACAGTAACTAGGGTTGTTCTTTTCAAAAGAATGCTTTGCACGTTAGGATAAAGACCCATCTTTGGAGATCTGTGGTAGAAAGAACAACCCTCTTTTTAGAAAATAAGTTACTCCGGGCTTTGGGAGCATCCTAAAAGATGAGAGGAAACTCAAGGAGAATGGTTTATCTTTCTGAATGTTTTATCTTTCTAATTTCATCTCATTCAACTTCTTACACATTGGAAGGTGATTGTAAACTCAGGTATGTTAGGAATAAGTTTATTATTAAAAAGTAATAAACAACCTCTGCTGACCAAACTCTTAGAAAAGGATGACAGAACCACTTTTCACTTTGAAAAATTCTTGAGGACCTCCCTGTGAACTTTCGTGTATGTGGGTTACATCTATCTATATTCATCACATTAGAACGTTGAAAACTAAGACATTTTAAAAATAAGAATATCCAAGCACATATTAATTAGTGATGATGCCATTATGTGTCATGTAGCCACTGGAAAACTCCATTGCACGCCTGTCAGAGAATAAGAGTGGAAAAGGCAAACAAAGGTCTTAGTATCATTCTGAAAATAGTTGGGACCTTAAGAACTCCCAGGGGTCCCCAGACCACTCTGAGAACCACTGACCTAGAGTCATGTCTGGTTGACATAGAAATGTGTGAGAGTTATACAGATGTCAACTCTTTCAAGAACCACTTCTGTCAGAAAAACAAACACTCTGTGTATTATGTGTCAATAAAAAGGTATTTTTAACGACAGATGCCATTGCTATAAGAACTTTAATAAGTGTATGTGAAACTTTCTGGTAGCTGGCAGGAAAACTGGCTCTTTAATCTTTTACAGTTCACCACATTTGTTTTACGGCCTCTGCAAGTACAGATGACTAACTGCTTCTACGCAGAGCTGTGCAGTGTTTCTACCAAGGGCCAGGCCTCTCTGGGTAAATCCATTCCCTTCAGTAAACACGCAGGGAGGCAAGTCACCTTAAGAAGCAGTTTAACCCAGTGGTTAAGAGCCCAGGCTCTAGATTTAGACTTCCTGGGTTCAAATCCTGGCTTGGCCTCTTGCCAAGTGACCTTGGGTGAGTTCTTAATCTTCCTCCAAGTATAAAAAGGGAGAATAACAATATTTACCTGGTAGGATCTTCATAGGAATCCTATGAAGGGTTACATTTCTAGGACATAGTATTATTCAATAAATGCCAATTATCATTATACCTTCTTTTACGATATACAAGGCATCCCAAAAGCCTCAATATGGTTTTATGCTGAAATTTCAGAAATATAAGCATTACAAACTTACCTCAAATACCATTTATTTAGTTCTGTAAATTTTAAGTCATAAAATTTTAGTTTTTTGTTTCGGTGCCTCTGATTGAAAGTGGCAAGCGCTGCCTGAAACAAAAATTACATTATTAATCTCATAGTGGAGCAGGGAATAAGTGTGCACACAACTATTAGACAAAGGAGACTTTTTACCATTAAGACTTAATTCGATAGACATGGTTGTGGTCTGAATGTGTCTCCCCCAAATTTATGTGTTGGAAACTTAATCCTCAATGCAATAGTGAAGGGAGGTGGGTCCTTTTGAGAGATGTTTAGGTCATGAGGGCTCAGCCCTTATGAGTGGATTAATATGATTATAAAAGGGTTTCACAGACAGAGTTTGGTCCTTTTTGCCTTCTGCCTTCCACCATGTGATGACATAGCATTCCTCCTCTCTGGAGGATGCAGAAACAAGGCACTATCTTGGAAGTGGAGATCAGCCCTCACCAGACACCAAACCTGCCAGCAACTTGATCTTGGACTTCCCAGCCTCCAGAACTGTGAGCAAAAAAATCTCTGTTCTTTATAAACTACCCAGTCTTGGGTATTTTGTTTCAACAACACAAAGTGGACTAAGACAGCCATTCACTGAGCACCTACTATGTGCCATGCTTGTGCTAGGTACCAGAAAGATAAAAGGAAACAAGATGAGATGATTAGCCAATAGAGGTGTACAAAGCCAGCAGGGGCAAGTGTGGAAATAGATTGTCACAGCATGTGTTCTGCTGTATTATTCAGGTCCAGGTACACTAGGGGTGCTGGGGTTTTAGGCAGTAGGGTGCTATGCCCAGGATACAGCAGAAAGGAAAAGGAAAAGTGATCCCCTCACTGACATTTGGAAGACATTTTCCCTCCTCATCATGTGAATTTTTCCTTTCACTTGTCATTAATTCTGTTCATCTGCAAGAAGCCCATCTATCTATAGCTTTCCTTTCACAGTAGCTTTTCAATAGTGGATCTTTATTGAGCTTTTCCATCTTTGCAAATCATAAATTGTCCTTTCAACATGCATAATGACAAGCATTTCGACCCACACACTCTATTTACATATCATAGCAACAGCCTCTTATTTAGATGTCAAATTCCAGCAACTAAAAACTCAGATCCACAAAACAGCAAGAAGCCAAATAATTCTCAACGCCATGATACTTTCCATAAACTTCAGTTCCCTTTGGGCAGTCCTTCAGGCCATATAGCTGTTCTTTTTAAATACACATTTATAATGAATCTGTTCATCTGTTTTTCTAGCAGATTAGAAGTACAAAAATCAGGGAGTCATTTGAAAACATGGTGCTTAGCTTCATGAATTCCCTAAAAGTTACAACCCAGGGCTAATGGGTTTTCCTTTCTTTTCTTTTCTTTGAGACAGTGTCTCACTCTGTCACCAGGCTGGAGTGCAGTGATGCCATCACAGGTCACTGCAGCCTTGACCTCTCAGACTCAGGTGATTCTCCCACCTCAGCCTCCTGAGTAGCTGGCACCACAGGCATGCGTCACCATGTCCAGCTAATTTTTTGTATTTTTTGTAGAGATGAGGTTTTGCTGTTGCTCAGGCTAGTCTTGAACCCCCGGGCTCAAGTAATCCACTCGCTTTAACCTCCCAAAGTGCTGGAATTACAGGTATGAGCCACTGTTCTGACCACTACTGTGTTCTCTGAAGGAAATTAGTTTTAACAGAACCAGAAAGGACTAAGTAGTACCCACAAAGTATATCAGACACCTAAACTCTTACATGAAGAGTTATGTGCCCTAGTGAAAAATGATTTTCCATTTTCTCATATCTCAAAAGATTGAAAATTACAAATCCTAGCACTTTGGGAGGCTGAAGCGGGAGTCTCTACTTTAAATTTAAAAATTAGCCAGGAATAGCAGTGTGTGCCTTTATCCTAGCTACTTGGGAGGCTGAGGTGGGGCATTGCTTATTAAGCTCAGGAGTCCAAGCTCAAGTCCAAGGTGACAGAGCGAGACCCTGTTTCTAAAATAATAATAATAATAAGTAAATAAATGAAAATTAAAAATAAAAGTCAACTCTACAGTCCATGTGCAGAATTCACTTGTTTAAATAAGCTATCACTTATATCTAGTCAATATTATCATGTTATAGAAAAAAGTTGAAAAAGGAACATATTATAGAATTATTGGCCATTGTTGTTTATTTAAATGCTAGAAAAAGCCTCTAAGATTTATATACAATAAGTTTTGAGAGAAGTTTATCATTTTTTGGTTCCTATAATTTTTAGTTATTTGACATTTGCAAACTAAACTGGAAAACTGAGAAAATTAAATGTGATTTTTTTTTCTTCTCAGATAACTGAAGCCAAGACATTTTTGAGAACATGAATTTTCCATATGATTGACTTATTTCAATGCTTTGAGTGGGCATAGCTTTATTCTAAATTTTTATGAATTTTAGAGTTGATTCAGAAATTACAATGTGAATACTATATAAAATCAGATAATAATGTAGTATGTAAAATACGCATGGTGGAAGGAGTAAACTGTGTGGATTATTCTGGCCCTGCAAAACACAGAAGTGTCTCAATTTCTCTTTTTCCACTGTGATTTTTATCTATTGTGCTATTTTGACATTTGTACATTTACTGGGAGCTGGCAGGATGAGTTGCACATGGGTAACATTTATATTAACTAAATTTGGTTTTCATTTTAGAAACAAATGAAATTCCTCCGCTCTTCTTTTTTTCTGCTGCCAAAGCCCAATAGGCTTATAAATAAATACACAGCCTACAGGAAAGACTTGAGGAGGTTCAGGTAGACATTTCATTTGAATTTCCTAACCTTGGTTTTATCTCAACAGCCCTCATACTCTTTGGACCACATCTGGGCAAGTAAAGTGAAGTGGGAAATAAAATAGTTGGATCAATGACGTCAACAACCAACGCTGCTGTCCAAAACCAAAACCTCACATTTCAAGCAGAGACTAGGTGGGGAATATGTATTTTTTTTAACCTAAATCTTCTTCTCATTTTCTCCTTTTTTGGTGAGGGTAGAAATATCATGTAAGAGGCGTGTTACACAGATAACTAATGTGAGAGACACGTGATCAGACATCACTTGAGCCTCATTTTCCATGCCAAAATTCAGGATTTAAGGTCTAAAACCATAGAGAATATTTTAGAGCCAGATGGTTCCAGAAAATCTGAGACATGTGGCCACCACAGCTGTGATGTGGCCCACTCTCTCCTACCTACCCAC
Source organism: Trachypithecus francoisi (assembly GCF_009764315.1). Taxonomy (NCBI): domain Eukaryota; kingdom Metazoa; phylum Chordata; class Mammalia; order Primates; family Cercopithecidae; genus Trachypithecus; species Trachypithecus francoisi. Next base: position 165,264,095 of record NW_022681453.1, on the reverse strand, counting down.
CCCAGAGTTTCTTACCCCTTAATAAGGCAGCCTCTACTCGAGGCTGGCCAGATTTCTTCAACAAATGAGAGACAAAGCAGGCTTGGTCCCAGTGTAAAATGAAGTCTCAGAACCCACTGCCCAGCCGTTTTGGAGAGTGAGATGAGGAGGCCATGCGACAGAGGCCCTCGGGCAGCAGAGCTGCCGTGACAGTATGGGCCGGTGCCAGGAATAGGAAGGATCAAGTTAAATGTTTGTGATCCAATAACAAGATCACAACACGGGCCCCATTAAGCAAGGTTTAGGTAGAAGCTAATGAACTGAATCTGATTTTCTTTTGACCATCTTTGACAAGGAATAAACTCTGCTATAATGAGTTTCCTAGGCAATGCAAATATAGACATTACAGTGGGGCTCAATAAAAAACAAACAAAAAAACTCTCACAAAGGAGCCGATCTCCTCAAATAGACTCTAAGGTGGTTTAACTTGGAAGCATATATTTCTCTAAAACTCTTACATGAATAATCAGGAATAATCATCCATTTAAAAATACTTTTTATATTTCCATTGTTAATTAAAATATATACACATACATAAATACATACACATACATGTACGAATTTTCCACCAGGAAACCCACACTAAGTACCTAGCGTTTGTCTGTAATAATTGAACACACTAACACACTATAACCCAATGGCCTGGCCACAGACAATAGCAGATGCTTCAAGAGAAAGAATAGAGCCCTTTCAGCCAATTTTACAATGACACGATATGACCATGTTTACATTATCAACGGGAGGCAGACCAAATTACCTAGCTACTTCAAATTAATAACCCCATTTACCTCCATTATCTGGCAGGCAGGGTCTAAATAACCTGAGTAATTACTTCAATTCATTCATATGGTATACATTTGGCCTGTGTGTCCACAAGTAATTTTTCCTTCCAGTACACACACCTTAAACCATCAGCAAATATCAAAATGCACAACGGCAAACTCCTATCAGTTTCATCTATAAGCAGTGTCAGCACATTCTCTCCATTATCTGGCAGATTAAAATTTGTTATACTCTTAATAATCCAGGTTGAGGTTTTCTTTTCTGACAAAAACTCACTGGACCACAGAATTTTAGAGCTAGGAAGTACCATCCAGGGCCCATAGTGTCTAAAAGCCAGCTCCTGGAAGCAGTCCAACCAGAAATCCAGTCTGCTCACTCATAGCACATAAGGCAAGGAGGTCTGATGTCCAAATGCTTGGGTTCAAATCCTGGCTCTGCCCCTTACTAGCTGAATGGTCTTGGCAAGTTCCTAAACCTTGCCAAGCCTCAGAGTCCTCTTCTGTACAATGGTGGTAATAAAGGAACCTGATTTATAGAGTCAGAACAAGGATTAAATGAGACAATCCACATAATGCACTTAGCATGCTTCTTGGCACATAACTACTATTGTTAAACCCGTACTATTATTACTCTTACAGCAGCACCACCTTTTATAGGTTTCCCCAAAGGATATGTCCATGTCCTAATCCCTAGAACCTAAGAATATTACCTTATATAACAAAGGATGTGATTAAGTTAAGGACCTTGGGAAAAGGTACTTATCCTGTTTTATACAAGTAGTTCCTAAATGCAGTCTCATGGATCCTTATAGTAGACAGGCACAGAGAATTTTGAGACAGACACACAGGAGAGGACATAGGCACATGGAGCAGAAGGCAATATGAAGACAGAGCAGAGAGCTGCAGCTATGAGCCAATGAATGCAGACAGCTGCCAGATGCTGGAAGAAGGAAGGGATAGATTTTCCCTCTCGAGCCTCAAGAAGGGGTACGACTCTGTTGACACCTTGATTTCAGACTTCTGGCCTCCAGAGATCCAAGAGACTACATATCTATTGCTTTAAACCACCACATGTGTGGTCATTTGTTACAGAGAGCAGCCCCAGGAAACTAATACACTACCTCAATGGGTGCAGCTCTTGTTTGACCTTTAAACTACAATTTGCAGATGTTAACAATGACAATGATAAGGCCAAAGGTAAAGGTGCCTAAGAAACGAGAAACACCAAGGGCTGGTGTTATGAATTGAGCTTAACAAAGTTGAGCTTAACAAAGTAAAGAAGCAGAAGAATGCAAGAGACAATGAGCAAAGAGGTTTGGTTGAAGGATACACAAGGGTTCGGGGAAGGAAACACAGGAAGCATGAGGCTAGAACCTCATCCTGTAATGGGTCTCGTCCACTAGAGACAGAAATCTACAATGCCAGTGCATTGTTTGTTTCTAAATAACATGTTTATCAATTTCAGTACTCTATGCTTTTTCTTTTTATTTATTATGCTTGGAGTTTGTACAACTTCTTGAATGTATGGGTTGATCTCTCTTACAAATCTGGGGAAATTCTTAGCCTCAAGCACTGCTTCTGTCTCATTCCTTTCCTCTCTGCTCCTTCTGAGACTCCAGTTATACATATCTTAGACTTTTCATTGTGCCCAACTTGTCTCTTATGCTTTTTTCTATGTGTCCCATTTTCCATTTTTCCCTCTGCAGTTCAGCTTAAATCGTTTCTATTAACCTTTCTTCCAGATCGCTATTCTTGTCTTCTGCTGTATATGATCTTTCTGTTAAAACCCCATCCAATGAGTTCTTAATTGCAGATATCTTTTCCAAGTAATAGAAATTCCATTTGATTCTTTATACATTCCAATTCTTTGTTTAAATTTTTCATATTTCATCTATTTTATCCATTAAAAATTTATTTTCTTGAACATATTAATTAGTTATTTTTAAATCCCTCTTTCGCTAAATACAATTCTATTCACTCTGGATCATCTGTGAATTTGTTTCTGTCATTTGTTTTCTCTCATTTTTAGGGAATGGTCACATTGACACACCTAATAATTTTTTATTGAATACCAGACATCATGTATTAGAAAGATACCTTCTGATGAAGCTATTTTCCTCAAGAGATGGCTCTCCTTTCTTCTCTCAGGAAAATAGAGTTGGGGATGGGGGTGCAGGCTGATGACCTAAACCAATCAGGCGCTATTACAAGACGCAGGTTGCTCCTGGCTTAGACCTTTTGCCAGGACTTAGCCCTCCTGGCAAGGAGGCCTCACTGAGAGCCTGGAGTGTTCACCATGCCCCCACCCCTCCCAACCTCCAAAAGCCAGTCCTAAACTGTAAATCCTTATTGTCTCAGCACCAGAAAATTACTCAACACCCCTTTAGATTTCCGGAGAGATTCTGCTTATCTTTTGAACCTCTCGTCCCACGCAGTCCAGAATTTAGCAACTATCTTCAAGGGAAAGCCAACTGTGCATTTCCGGCTCCTCAAGTCTCCAGTTTTGTCTCTCCACTCCAGTCCCAAGAGAACACCAAAAGCTCTGCAGGTTTATTTTTCCCAGAGCAGCAACATTCCATCCAAGCAAAGCCTAGGTCCCCATTATTTTGTCAGCACTCAGAATTAGAAATCTCCCAAAAATGAAGTAGCTACAGATCGTCAGCTCACCTCTCCACAGTTCTCTTCTTCCTGATATTTTAACCCCCCTACTCCTCATTGTTTCAGCACTTCCCAGATTTAAACAGAATGTTGCTTTCTATAGTCTATACAGTTTCTGTTGTTCTTCTTGGGATCATTAGTTTCCCTCAAACTACCCAATCCTAGCCAGAAACAGAAATCTCTTGTTTATATTTTTCAAAGTGCTTTCATAGTCATAATTAATTTCCCCCTGTATACACCAATAATAATAAGAGGGCAGTATTTTTTACTCTAATCTTTTAGACCACAGTTTGCCAGTCTTGGGCAAACTATGGCCCACAGGCCAAGTCCAGCCCACTGCCTGGTTTTGTAAATAAAGTTTTATTGGAATACAGCCATGTCCACTAATGTGCATATTGTCTATGGCTGCTTTGGCACTACAGAAGCTTTTGCAGATTTGAGTAGTTGTAACAGAGACCACATCACCCACAAAGCCCAAAATATTTACCATCTTTCCCTTTACAGAAAGTTTGCCAGCCCCTGCTTCATCAGTTAAAGCTCATTTAAACTGAAGCTCAGACACATTCAGTGACTCGCAAGTTAACTTTGGAGCGAAGACTGCATGTAAGGTCCCCTGATTCTTATTCCAGCCATCTCCCCACTCTTCTAATTTGCTTCCCATTGCAATGACTTATTACAATTATTTTTTAAGATTAACACAACAAGGAGAGAGATAGAGGGGAATGAGTTTGAAGCAGACAGTCCCCGTAAGGAAAAGGGAGGTGTCTCAGCGAACACAATTAAGGGTCTTTCTATTTCTGGAATATTTGGGGAATTTTGGCAGTCACCTTGGAAATCTGCTAACACAAATAATGGAAGGCAACTATTCAAGGATGCCACATCAAGGTAAAAAAAAAAAAGCCTTAATATTTCATAGAGGTTTTTGTTGTTGTTGTTCAGAAAATGAACATGTAAGGAAGAACAATGAAACGGATCCTGAAGAATGTGTTCAATTTTTATCCATTTGATTGCTGAACGCTTTCATCAAGGCAATTCTCTGAGCAGAGGAAAAAAATATCCCCAACAGAGGATGGCAGCTCAGAGGGACATACACACATACACACACACACATGCCTGATTAAACAAAAGAATTTTTAAAAATCCAATACAGTTCCAAACTTCACAATAACTTAAAAGAAAGGCCAATTGTTTCATCTTCCCTTTTTCCCTCTTCTGCTTAATACAAGTACATGGTAATTTGCTTCTTTTTAATAATTTGTACAATCTGATGAGTGGTGCAATTTAGCTCCCATGTCAATTATGGATGCTAAAAATTTCAGAATTACAAGATCACCAAAATTATCACATCCACCAAAGAGACCTGCTGGGGACAGCTAGGTCTTTTTTTCCTCACTAAACCTTGTGCAGAAGGCTGAGCAGGGCATGTCTGCATCTTGCCAACCCTGGAGCCCCATTTTCCCAGGGACGACTTGAGCAGGAAAAGCAAGATGTAGGATAGAGAAAGACTAATTCATAAAAGTAAGGGAGTCATGCTCTTAGAAGAGAAACACAAACTCCTCTAAAAGGTGAGAAACCAAAGGCTCTCGGGCCTCCCTGACAAGATTCCATAGTTGTTTCTCTCAGCACTTAGATTTCTCCAGAGGCAGAAAGGCAGAAGCAGAACTTAGCTCACATTTCTTTGAATGAGCCATTTAAATGCCCATCACTCCATGCCACTCCCATGCTCCGAATTCTTCTGTGGCTCCCCATTGCTCAATTTTGGGGTCCAAGTCCTTGAATGCAGGATACACCGTGTACCACAATCTTGTATCTCTCATCACATTCAGTTTTCAGCCACTGTCTACCTAGCATGTCCTGCTCTTGCAATGAAGAACACTTTTAACCTGCATCATCCTGTCATCCCAGCTTGCAAAGGAACAGGTACCCATGAGGATTGCATTCCTACTTCAGGGATTTACGTGGGGTATAAAAATCAGTGTTTTACTTTACTTTTAAAGATGTAATATCTACGAAATCTCTGTTGTCATTTACCTATGATAGTAAAAATACTGCAAAAGTTACTGAATTATGAAGTGTGAAGGGACCTCCAACATCATATACTCAACTGGTGGTTCACGAAGCTCAGAAAAGGATGCAGAGGATTCCTTCTGCTCTCTGATGAACACTCAAAGGCCGTTTGAGAGAACCAGCCATTACACCCCTTTCCTTCTGGGCCTGAACTCAGACTCCTTCCTGAATTTAAGGAAAAAGTAAAACACCAACCATCCTCAGAAGCCAACTTTCTTTACAGGCAGAAGTTTCTTCTAACCTGTTACCTGAGAACTTCAAAATCATACCTCCTGTCTGCCAAACAAGACTGCCAGCTTCTCAAAGCAAGAACTATACTGAGGAAGGTATAGACACTCATGTACACGGAGACACACAAAGACACACACACAGACGGACACACACCTACACAGACACACACATGCTTCTCACAGTTGAAAGCATGGAGGGCAGTCCAGGCATTAATTTGAGCGCCTATGAGACATAATCCTATGAAACATAAAAAGGGCCTCTGAGCCCAAGAAACTCATGATGTAGCTCAGGAATTAAGATATTTTTTAATCCTGAAATTTAACTATTGTAACATATAATAATTTAAAGAACATCTTAACTATTGAACAGAGGTTATTATGAGAGCAAGGAGTTCAAAATCTCCAACATATAAACAACTTCAAAAATCAGTAAGCAAAATTCATGCATCCCAATAGAAAATGTTGAAGACAAAAAAAAAAAAAAAAAAAAAAACAAAACCCAGTCATTTATTTTTAAAGATACAAATGGATGGTTAGCAACCAGATTAAAAAAAGAAAGTTCAACCTTGCTAGTCAGCAGAGAAATGCCACCCTGGAAGGAAAAGACTCAGGGAAACAGGCACTTCTGTGGCCTGCTGGAGGTGGATTAATCTCTAGCACCTCTAGTTAAATCTTTAACTTTTCTGGAGGACATCTCAGAAAAAGTGCACATCCTCCTCTGCATAATACCTCTTCTTGGGACATAGTAAGTATTTAACAAACCTCAAGTAAATGAATGAAAGCATACTACTGTGGTTACTGAAACCATTGGTATTGTATTAATACTGTCATACCTGTCAAAATTAGCTGCCCCCACCCCTTCCATTCCTGTATGCTCTTCCCACCAAGAGGTGAAGTCTATTTCCCATTCCATTGAGTCTGGGCTGGCCTTGTGACTTTCCTTCACCAATAGAATAGAATGGTGGTTGAAGTGACACTGTTCCATTTCCTGGCCCAGTTCTAAAATCATGGCAGCTTGCACTTTTACCCTCTTAGGAGCCAGCTCAGGCTGGACTACTGAAAGACTAGACATTCAGTCGAGAGAGAGACCATTTGGAGGAGCAACAAGAGGCCACAATCAACAGTCAGCATCAATTGTGTGCAGGAAGCCATCATGAGCCTTCCATTCAAGTTCCCAGCTGATGCAGTCATGTGAGTGACCCCAGCTGACAACATGTGGAGCAGAGGAAGGGCCCTGCTAAGCCCAGCCAACCCATAGCATCATGAGAAATAAGGCATTATTTTAAGCCACGAACTTCGGAGTCGTTTGTGACACAGCAAAAGATAACTGCAACAATATTTATCATGTTCTTTCTAGACAGTGAGTGTCTAATATAAGTCAAGACACAGTAATTACGCTACAGAGAAAGGGAGGGAGGATAAAAAGGAAGGTCACTCTGATTGAAGGGGAGATGGTTAGTAGGGGGATGGATGCAAAGGCCAGATGCGGGGGGGAAAGAGAGTGACAGGCCTAAGGTCAATTCTTATCTTGTCAGTGTGGAGAAGAACGTGTTACCAGCAGCGTTTAGCCTAATGGTGTGTGAGAGATGCACAAAACAAAAAGGGGGTGAGGGTTTTGGGTAGAAGGAAATCATGATCACAGTCCACTCCTGAGCTAAAGGCCTGAGCCTAGGAACCAGTGGGTGGAATGAAACAGAGGGATGAATAGAGAGATGCTGGAAAGAAGAATCAAGTGGATATGATGGCATTGGAAATGAGGGAAGGGAGGAGAATAAACCACAGCGCCTTGGTCTTTCAATTTTGAGGAACAAAGAGCCCAAGGTCAATAACACCTCACTTACGCAGAGGCCCCTTGGCTCACAAACTCAGCCGTCTGGACGCAGCCTCCTCCTTCTCAGACTGCTCCAGTGCCATGCACGACATTCCGCACAGGCCCTACACACAGGACATGGCCCCAACTGCCTTTGCTGCCCGCCACTCATCCTCATCTCTACTGGATCCAGACACTTCACTCCTTCGTGATCCTCAAACATGCCAAGCACATTCGCGCCCCGGAAGGAGCCTTCTGTAAGAGAGTGGGCAGGACCTGAGCCTCGGGGAATGCCCAGGGTTAAAGGGAAGCAGAGAAAAGCCCTCAAAGAGGAGTGGCCAAAAGAGGTGATGACGCTGTGCCATGGAAGGGAAACCAGAGATGCAAAAGCCAACAGCAATTCATGCACATCAAAAGCTTCAGGGGCATACAAGTGAATGGAAACAAAGTTCAGTTGAAGAAAAGAACAAAGAAAGGAAGGAAAGAAGACAGAAAAGGGTAAAAGCCTTTCACAGCAAATATCTGTGGCAGACAGAGCAGGGAGCAGACCCCCAGAGGAAGGAAGGCTAAAAGAGCTTCGTCCCTCACCCCACCCGCGCGTTTCGGCAGCACTCACCCTCTTTGGGGAAAGAGGGTGAGAAAAGCAGGCTCGCTCTTACTACTACCCCCAAATTAATTCCTCAGCAAGCCTTTCCATTCATTATCATCATCTTTTCTTCATAAATCAAGACTGCCAGACTCAAAGACTGGAACATTCAGGAAGTGCTTACTCAAAACATAGAAACATCAATATGGAGACTGCAGACCCCAGAATGATAACAGGGTGAGCTATATTTACATCCCATGGCTGGTGATGCCTCAGCACACTTCATTCTCTAGAAATTCCGTCGGCTTAATTTATGTGGCTCATTCCTCATTCCCTTTCAGCCGACAGGCTTCTTATCTTTTTCATTTGGAAACTTATCTGTAGGATTTCCCAAACCCTCACTGTCATTCATTTTTGAAGTACCTGCATTCTGTCTTGAGTTTCTGGTAGATAAGCAGGGCTCCCTTAGATGCTGTCTGCCTACACCCCATGACTGTCAAAAATGTCCCCACCCTGTGATCAGGCATCAGATCCTAACAGCACTGACAGAGTAAAGGGCGCGTTTCTCCTTTTGGTGGGATTTTCTCTTCCAAGCCACTAAAACACTTTAAGATGCCTTTTCATATCTTTCCTATCTTTAGATTAGATGCTTAATGCATAAATCAACCCAAATAGAGTGATGGAGTAGTGAGGAGAGGCTGAAGCATTTCCTCACATACAACCCAGCATTTAAGTTTAAAAAAAAACAACAAAAAAAAACTTTACTCAGAAAAAAGATAAGGCTAAAATCAGATCTCAGATTAAAAATGGTAAGGAAATTGCAACTAGCTGTAGCCAATTCAAGCTGAGCCAATTATCACCAATCGTAAAAGATGACTTATAAGAGGCCCTGTGCCCCAGTACAATAGAGCGATTAAATCTTTACAACTGAGACAAAAAATGCCACATAATTAGACACAGCCAGAAAAGGGTACGTACGCTTCCCCTTCCTGTGGCTGGCCCATTAGGGCAGGCATGCAGCCATTTCTTCACTGCCAAAAGGCCAATCCATTCCCCCCATCACTCAGCCTGCCTGAATCACATCTGACACTGGCCACTAAGGTGGAGTTTCCTTTGGCCACAGGCCACTAACAATCCTTGAGTTCCCTGCCTATCCTGTATCCAAATAAGTACAAGAATAACAGTGTCCTTATCCCACAGGTTACATGTGAAAAACATCTAGCTGTCTATTGAAGAAGTTAAGGGCATAGCTTCCGGAGCTAGGCACCAAGGTTCAAATCCCAGCTGCGCAACTCCCTAGCAGTTTTCTCATCTGTAAAATGTGCATAATCATAGTATATACTTCGCTGAGTGTTGTGAGGGTTAAAAGAATTAATATACACGAAGAACTTCGAAGCGTGACTGGCATATATTAAGTGCTATCTGACTTAGTTGCTGTTGTTATTACATACTTCCCAGTAGTATCATTATCATCATCATCATTATTATTAAGCACTTCACAATAGCAAGAGATGCCGTCAGCAGCCAGTTGTGAGGCTGTTATGCTTATCCAGGCAGGACAAATCTGGGCCACCGGTTAGAAGAATGGAGAAGACAAGCTGACACCAAGAGACAGTGCAAAGGCAGGTGCACGACCTTCCACAGATGCCTGGTGCAGGTGGGAAGGGACTGGAGACGTGAAGCGGGACTCCAGGATGCCACACCAGGGAGCACGGTAGGGCGTGCTCCACAGAGGGAAGTGGGGAAGAGAGAGGACCAGGAGCTTGGGACAGACACGCTGGCCTGAGGCCCCTCCAGGACTTCCACAGAGGATGGCCTTGGGCCCAGAGGATGCTTGCTCACCTTGAACATGAAGCTGCTTCTTTTTCCCTCCTTGCACAACAGCACTGACTGGACACAAAGCCAAGGTGTTGCAACCCCAGGGGAAGATAAGACAAATAATCACAGCAAGTACATCCCCAGTGACCCTTTCTGTTGACACAGGGACATTTTCTGAAGGTTTACTCTGCCCCAGCCACTCCAGACATGTTATCTCATTTCACCCTGAAAATAACCTAGAGGAGAGGAGCTGAGTGCTCAGAAAGGGTTAAGTGACTTGCTCAAGGTCATGGGGTTAGCAAGGAGCAGAAGTGAAAATTGAACCTGGATCTGTCAGAAAGAGACAGGGGTCCAGGCTACAGACCCAGAAACTTGTGCTCTAACACCAGAGATGGGATTTCTCTGGGCCTTAATTTGTCTATCTTTAAAATGGGGATATTTATCCTTCCTGCTCCACTTCTGGTATGACTGAGGAAGCTCCTATCAGATCAAGTCTCCTGCAGATAACAGATAACAACTATAAACTCTGCACACACACACACACACACACACACACACATAAAAACAAAACAAAACAAAGCAAATTTCTGAGGGCACTGGAGAGGAAGCCAAGGCAGGCAGATCCTGGAGCACATCAACACTTGCAAGAAAGGTACTGCACTGGGCGGGGTTTTGTCTCTGATGGCTTTTAGCCAAAGGGCAGGCCCAAGTTTGTACTACAGGAGCAGCTAAAACTCAGACAGTAACCCACAGTCTTACTGGCTTGAAGAAACAGAAGACAATACAGGGCTACTTCAGCTGGTAGAATATGAAGAAAAAACCCCAAAAAGGAGAGAGCCACAGAAAAGAGCCCCAGATTCTGTGTATAAACTCTGCCCAGATCTCTGGCAGACTCCTGAACCATGTATGCACAAGGTACTCCCTAAGCAACCCAGCTAAGACTAAAAGAACAAATTTCAGCTGACACCCAAGAGACGGAGTTGGCAGCTGGAGTCCAACCGCTTGTTTGCTAAAGCAAACAAACAAAATCAACAGTCATCAGAAAAATATAACAGAATCCAGAGTCTCCACCATCACAGTCACAATGTCCAGGATACAATTCAAAATTACCACAAAATGTCATAAAAAATGTTACCCATTTTCAAGAAAAATGGCAATGAAGACCAATCCCAAGTTACATAGGATGCTAGAATTAACAAACAAGGATTTCCAAATAACTATGATACTAAATTCAATATCAGTCCAACCTACCTCACAGAGTTGTTAAAGGTAAAATATGCAAGCAAAAAGTGCTTTGAAAAGTTTCACATACACTACATCTAAAAAATAAAAATAGAAGTGGTCTCCACTTTTTATATCTGTTCCCAAAAACCATAGAATAAAGCAAACCATTTTAATATGCATCACCTTTCTTCTAGGAATAAGTTATACTCAAGGACTGATCAAAACCCTATTTTTTTTTTTTTTTTTTTTTTTTTTTGAGACGGAGTCTCGCTCTGCCGCCCAGGCTGGAGTGCTGTGGCCAGATCTCAGCTCACTGCAAGCTCCGCCTCCCGGGTTCATGCCATTCTCCTGCCTCAGCCTCCCGAGTAGCTGGGACTACAGGCGCCTGCCACCTCGCCCGGCTAATTTTTTTGTATTTTTTAGTAGAGACGGGGTTTCACCGTGTTAGCCAGGATGGTCTCGATCTCCTGACCTCGTGATCCGCCCGTCTCGGCCTCCCAAAGTGCTGGGATTACAGGCTTGAGCCACCGCGCCCGGCCAAAACCCTATTTTTACATAAATCACGAAGACAAAAATGTGTGATTATAAATCAAGGCCCATAATGCCTATTATACCACAAATCATTTTAAAATGCAAAATAGGCCACATGTCACAGTCTATTTTATGCAGTGGGAGGAGACAATATGCATAGTGGTTACCACCATTGGTTCTGAAGTTAGACAACCTGGGCTCAAATCCTAGCCTCATGACAGGGAAGCTTTCTTCTAAGTGAGTTACTTAGCCTCTCTGGACATCAGTTTTCTATTGGGACATATCAATATTAATGGTCCCTGCCTCTCAGGATTGTTGCAATAATTCACATACAGACCTGCATAGCAACTTGGTGCATAGTCTAGTGCTAAATAAATAGCAGCCACTGCAAAGGAGGTCAGGGAGAGAAGGGGACTTGCCCAGTATTGTCCAGCCAGGCAATTACAGAACAGGCAATAGAACCTGGATCTATTTTTCCACTTTTAAAACTCTTCTTCTCACAAGTTCTTAAATAGACACACATGCACTATAAATTGGTTATCCCAAGTTCCTTAAGCATTCTAAAACACACACATAAAAACACAAATTATAGCTCTGTCATGGCACAAGTTTGATCAAAAAATTATGATTTTAGAAATCAGAATATTTTATTTTTTAAACTATTTTTTATTCCTTTGAATTTGGAAAGTCTTAAGATGTGGTTTAAAAGGACACACTCCTTTTTAAAAGGTGACCCTGAAAATTTTACATGAGTGCTTTTCTATTTCCAATCACTTTCACCAGCACCCACACCAAGCCTCAGAATTCACTCACACATAATCCTTGACAGCATCTTCATATGGGGGGGTCTCGCTACAACCTTTGTAAGCAGAGACCAAGCACCTCTTGAATATGGGTCTTTGCATTCACCATTTTTCTTTTCTCTTCCTTCCCATTTCCCTAACAGCTGACACAGCATTAAAGAAGTTAAGCTGTTAAAAAAAAATGCTTTAGGAGTTACAGAGGAAAAGTCACATTTCTTTGCCTGAATAATGTGAGGATTGTTATACCTGTTTGTGAAACTTGGGACTTTGTCGTTAAAAAAATATAACAGGTGTTGGGATGGAAAGCCACTGAGAAAGGCAAAGTGTTCTTTTCTGCATAGCCCAAAGCTCCCCGTGACCAAGTGAAGGGCTTGAGAAATAAAATACAAGTATTGATTAAACACTAACTGTAAAGAAGAAACAGAGATCATCCAAATAGGCAGATCCAAACCTAAGCCAGGAGCCTCTAGCCCAGTTCTTGTTTTGTGAGAAGAAATTAGAACTTTAAAAAGTTTTCAGAATAAGATCCCAAACAACCAAGCCAAGGAAGAGGACAGAAAACCTGGAGGAGCCCAAAGGGGTACAGGAACTTCTGACAGGTGTATGGTGGGAGGACCAGACCAGGAGGCACTGATGAGAACTCAGCCAGAACGTTCTAGAATTACAAGGAACAACGGGCCTGATTAATATGCGGAAACTCGGCAAGGCAGAGACAATTCTCAGTTATGTTTCCCACTCCAGGAGAATGTGACTTCCTGTTTAAAATAGAGGAGGGCTCTGTCCCAACACATGATGATCTTCACAGGCCGACATTCTGGTCTCTTCATTACACAGGAGTAACGTCGGAAGCTGAAGCGATTAACACAATGTTACACGACTGAAAGCTGAGGGAAAGGGCCAGTGTGGAGCCATGGTGAGTCACCAAGAACTCTGGATTCTTTCAGGGGCTGGCACTACCAGATTGACTGGTCCTGAGAGATTTCTTTCTCCATCAATGGCTTCAGTTTCCTCATCTGCACAGAGTCAGACAGGTAGGGTGACCCCAAAAGTTCATCTCCTTTCTAAATGATACCAGCAAATCTATTGGCTATAAATGAACTCATTGATAACACTCATTTCCCATTTAGATTTTCTGAGGAAGTGACTTTGGAACACCATGGTGTACACACATGTACGTACATACACAAACAGTACTTTCAGTCTGCAATTGACTGTCTATTCCTTCAGTACAATTAGGCCAACGCTGTTGATCAGAGTACACTACCTCCACCCCAACACTGGGCGAGCCTCCATGATACCAGGTGACTGGGTGTGCTGTGGGGTGCCAAATGTCCACATACTGATCATCTTATCACACCTATTGATAAATCCAGTAAGACTGGAAGTGCCTCCCTATCAGATGATTAAATAAGGTCCACAAAAATACTCTGTATTCTTTTCTCTTTTTTTTTCCTGAGATAGAGTCTGGCTCTGTTACCAAGGCTGGAATGCAGTGGTGTGATGTCGGCTCACTGCAATGTCTGCCTCCTGGATTCAAGCAATTCTCCTGCCTCAGCCTCCCAAGGAGCTGGGACTACAGGCATGTACGGCCACACCTGGCTAATTTTTTTGTATTTTTTTTTAGTAGAAATGGGGTTTCACCGTGTTGCCCACGCTGGCCTGGAACTCCTGAGCTCAGGCAATCCACCCGCCTTGGCCTCCCAAAGTGCTGAGATTACAGTTGTGAGCCACTGCACTGGGCCAAATACTCTGTATTCTTGAAAGCATTCTATTAGTACAAGGCATTTTTACCTTCTTCCACCCTGCTGGCTACTACCTCAGAGAGGGAGTGTCCCTCAAAGTCCTCCCACTTCTCCCTGTCCTTTCCTGTCTTAGAAGTACGAAACTTGCATCTCTGGGCTGCCCTCGCTCTTGCGAACACTGACTTCTCTGTGTCAGTGTTCACCACAGGGCCTGTGGCCCTGGTGACCTGGGCTGTGTCACATTCCACACTGTTCTATCGTGCAATTGCCCACCCAATATGATGCATAACAGCCCTTGGAGAGGGATCGATCAGGACAAACGTCCTCATTTTGCAGATGAAGAAATGAAGGTTCAAAGGAATTCTTTTTTTTTTTTTTTTTTTTTTTTTGAGACGGAGTCTTGCTCTGTCGCCCGGTCTGGAGTGCAGTGGCCGGATCTCAGCTCACTGCAAGCTCCGCCTCCCGGGTTTACGCCATTCTCCTGCCTCAGCCTCCCGAGTAGCTGGGACCACAGGCGCCCGCCACCTCGCCCGGCTAGTTTTTTGTATTTTTAGTAGAGACGGGGTTTCACCGTGTTAGCCAGGATGGTCTCGATCTCCTGACCTCGTGATCCGCCCGTCTCGGCCTCCCAAAGTGCTGGGATTACAGGCTTGAGCCACCGCGCCCGGCCAGGAATTCTTTACATTGTTCCCATCTTGGGGAGGATATCTTGTCCTTACATTTGACTCTTCTTTGCATTTGGTATAATAAAAATAGCTATCATTTACTGAGAATTATCTAGGGGCCTAACTAATATCTTTTCTGATGACTTTATTCAATTCTAACAACTCCAGGAAATATACTGCCTTTTACAGATAAGAAACTCAGACCCAGAGGGCCTAAGTAACTCATCTGAGGTCACAGAGCAAATGAGAGAGCTGGGTCTCCCAGCAAATCTGCAGGCCTCGGCCCAGATCTGTGCCACACTAAAGCCCATGCTTTTAATCACTCTGCCAGCACTATTCCCTGACGTGCAGGGTGATGGACTGATACACAGCTGCTGATTAATTAGTGAATGCTGCTGCTATTTGCCCTCCTCCCCCAAGATAAACAAAGGCTGACCATGAGAAAGATACCAGTACACTCCCAGGAAACCAGCCAATTCTCTGGTGATGAGTGATGCTGGGAACAGCAGACTGGACGTCTATGGGCATCTGATGGCCCTTTAAAGCACTCAAGGAGAGGAGAAGAAAAAAATAGGCTCCCCTCCAATGCAATTTTTCAACCACTGATTCACCATGCAATGCAGTTTTTAAGTCACAAGAGCCTTAGCCACCACTGTATTTGCAAAACTTCTGTACTTTGTTTTAAAAAGCACCATTTGTTAGCCCAACGTTCCCCATGGAGCCAGTTGGGAGATGACATCTTGACAAGTTGAACTCTTTCAGGACAAGGAAAACGAGCTACATCAGTTCTATTTCTTCCCCAGCCAGAATACACAGGACTAGCCATCAAGGGGTAGAAGCAAAAATGGCTCCTCTCCTCTTAAATCTAGTGATATGATTTGGATATTTGTCCCCTCCAAATCTCATATTGATATTTGATCTCCCATGTTGGAGGTGGGGCCTAGTGGGAGGTGTTTGGGTCATAGGGGCAGATCCCTCACTAAAGGCTTGGTGTCCTCCTTCGAGGTAATGAGCGAGAACTGGTTGTTAAAAAGAGCATGGCACCTCCTCCTCTCTTGCTTCCTCACTCACCATGTGACACACCAGCTCCAATTCCACTTACACTATGTTTGGAAGCTCCTGGAAGCCCTCACCAGAAACAGATGCTGACGCCATGCTTCTTGTACAGCTGGTGGAATCATAATGCAAATAAACCTTTTTTCTTTATAAATGGCCCAGCTTCAAGTATTCCTTTATGGCAATACAAACAGACCAAGACACCTAGTATGCTTAGAGTTTTGCTTACCAGCCCCACAATTTTTGAATCTGCAGATTTGGAGCTGCTGGTTCCTGAGAGGAATGTTTCCTCCAGGGGACAATGCAATGGTTTTACTGAACTAGAAGTTGAAATTGCCCCTTGGCCATTTTAGATGACCAATGCCACAGAAACACAAGGCAAAGAAGGCAATTACCCTACTGCCTGGGGTGAATGATCCCAATTTCCACAGGGAAACTGGACTGCTGCCATTGCTGCCATACAACAGGGGCAGAGAAGAGTATGCCTGGCACCTGGAGAGTCTCTAGAGTGCCTCTTGGTACTTCCATGTCCAAGACTAAAAACCAATGGAAAACTAAAGCAACTAACAGACATACAGAGAGAACCACTGAGGATTGAGATCCCTAGGTTATTCTACCAGGTAATAAATAAACCTCTGCCACAGAAGGAGCTGGCTGAGGGCAAAAGCCAAGTCCCAGCAGTCACGGTTTCCATATTGGAGCAATGTTAATTCCTCCTCTCATTCCACCAATCCCTGATAAATATTTCATATCCTACAGATTAAACCAGGAAAATAATTCATGCCACCCAGAGACAGACACCATGCCAACTGGGACTTTATGTCTTCCCTTAAGAGTGTAAACACTGTATGAAGCGTAGACACATCATAGGCAGCAACAAAGCTGTCCTGCTGTTGTGCCAAGTTGAAAATGTTCAGGAGGATATGTGAATGCTGAGGATCTGAAAGGTTGGACCGTGCTGGTCATTTAGTTGCCGTCTTTCTGATCCAAGTCTGACCTGTGTGGTGGGGCAAAGACTGCGCAAACTGCATCCTCGCTTTGCCAGTTGAATTTCTATTGGGTTCTGCCAGTAGGGGCTCAAGATGGAGAAGGCAGAGGGGAACCTCAAAGTCAATATACCTTTACGGAAAGCTGGTATGCATGTGCAAGAGTTTTAAATTATTCTGAATTATGGCATTTTCATATTAATCATTCTCTCATTCAGTCCCTCAACAAGCATCCTCAGCACTGAGGCCCTAAGCATTTAGCTGCTTAGAGAGCAAGGACAAACCATGCCCTCATGGAGCTTACCATTATGGTTGGAGGACGTGGTAAATATCACATAAACATAATATGATTTCAGATGATCGTAAGTTCCACAAAGAAAATAAGATAGAAAGCAGAAGTTGACAGTGAGTTGGGCAAGGAAAGAGGCTGTTTGGGGCAAGGTGGTAAAAGAAGGCCTCTCTGAAAAGCTGGCATTTAGGTGGAGACTATAAGGATGGGAGGGAAGAGGGAGTGAGCTGGGAGAAGACCTGGGACCCAAAGCTTCTAGGCAGAGGGGCTCCGTTACCAGATCAGAGAGAAACACTCTGGGTCACGTGCTATAAGAGGTATTTGGAGCAATGCCACAGTCGAAGGAGACTCACCATCGTGGGGGAAACTGTCTGCTTATTTCCAGCAAATCCTACAAATCAGATATAGCTTAGTGGTTGAGTTCATGTCCTCACTCTGGCATGTGGTTATTTTTCTTTACTTCCAATTTACATCGCAAGCTGGAGAGAAATGAATTACATCCCCCTGGGTTTCTCTGTTCCGTACAATTAAGAAAAGCTATTTCTTAGTCATAAGGCGGATGACGACATCAAGATTTCCCATTTTCTCTCTGCAGGGAGGCTGTCATCACTCAATATTAATTGATCCTACTTTTCATCCATAAAGCGGGGGCTGAAGCAAGTTTTTGGTCACAAAAATGGCAACTATTACACTATTAAGGTAAATTATTAATGGCGCCTCCATTAAAGCACACTCCTGCTCACGTGGCATCAGCTACCTCAATGCATGGTTGTTTCTTTAATGGGGAACAAGGAGTAAATTATTTGATTTCTTCCTGAAACTGGATTAATCACCTGCATCTATCTCATTTAAGGTTGCTGGGGATTTTCCACCATTTCATCACAACTGAGAACACACAGATAGGGCTGTCATATGTCTTGAATTCCCAGCAGGAGAGCGCATCAATAGAATGCAATTTTATTTTTCTGCTAGAGAGCAGATAAAGTGAAAACAGCAAGAAGACACAAGAAACTTTCACAAGTTGAGGAGAGCTAGTATCATTTAAATAAATGTTTCCCTAGACAAATAATTTGATGCTTATTTTTAGAGAGGTGGTGGTAGTGCTGAATTAGGGAAACCTAGTTTGAAAAAAGAAAAGAAAAAGGAGAAAAACAATCAAGCCATATCTACAAATAAACAACCCGCAATGAATCAGGGACATATGGGAAGAGCCGAACCTCATTACTACTGACAGCAGCAACCAGATGCTGGCACCCAGTGAAAAACAATTTTCCTATTCAAGGGAAGGCTCTGCTGCCCACCCTTTCAATTCCTTCTCCTTTATTTACATGAGTGCTAGGGCCTTGTGGAAGGCTAACCACAGGACATTTGCATCTCATCAATATGTTTAAATGTCACAAATCTTGACTTTCACAGCTGGAAGCCAGGCTTAGCCACTTACAACCAAGCTAATGAATAACTGTAGTTGACGCAGAAGGCATTTCTTAAACATATAATTTAATCTTGAGAAGTGATGAGCTCTGCTCAACAGGCCCAAGGCATGAAATTAGAAAAACATGCTAAGGATGTGTCTCCATGGTATCAAAGAAACGACAAAAATGGAAAAATGAACACAGTGATCATTTGCTTCTAGATTAGCAGAAGAACATCGTAGGGACCACTCTTGTTGATGGTCTTTAAAGGACCAGTGCTCCCATCTCCCAGGTGCTGTGTGGTGGCTGCTAAGCACTCACAGCTGCCCCTTCCTCTGGAAAATTGTCCCCAACCAAACAGGAGTTTCCTGGTCTGGGAGTTTAAGTGATTAAGAGTGTCACAAAAACTATTAATGTGACCCCTTTGTTATACTCACTGTGACACAGACTGTGGACTGTGTCAATTAAAACCCATTTCCACCCCTTTCTAGCTAATCTTCCTGAAATATAGGGCCTGGGGGCAAAAGCTACATTTCTCATCTCCCAATGAGGAAACTGAGGCACAGAGAAGTTAAGTGACTTTCCCAAGGTCACACAGCTAATACGCAGCAGAGCCAGAATTTGAAGGTAGGTTGGCTCAAGAGTCTGTGCTCCCAACAACTCCATGATGTTGTCTCTCATATAGGAGCAAGACTTTTTAACATAAACTGCCTGCATTATTAATATATAACAAATTACCACAAAATGGTGGCTTAAAACAACATTTTCTCACAGTTTCTGTGAGTCAGGAATCCAGGTGCAGTTTATCTGGGTGCCTCTGGCTCAAAATATTTTATGAGGTTGCCTGAGGACATTGGCCAGGGCTGAAGTCATCTCAAGGCTCCACTGGGGGAAGATTCACTTCCAAGCTCATGCACACGGCTGTCGCTCAAGATTCAGATTCACTTCCTCCAGGGCTATTGGGCTTAGGGTCCCAATTCCTCACTGCCTGTTCACAGGAAGCCTCCCTCGGTTCTTTGCCACATGGGTCTCTCCACAGCTCAGCTCACAACATGGTAATGAGTTTCCCTCAGAGGGAGTAATCAAGAGAGAGCAGAAGAGCACAAGATGGAAGCTACAATCTTTTTGTAACCTAATCTTGGAAGTGATAACCCATCACTTTTGCTGTATCCCGTTCACTAGAAGGAATTCACTAGGTACACAAGGCTGTGAATACCAGGAGGCAGGGGTCACTGGGGGCCATCTTGGCAGATGTCCACCATGCTACTTGATATCACAACACTAATGAGCAGGAAAGTTGAGTTGAAGTTGCTTTTTCATTAGATAACTTGGCTCCCAAACCCAAGCTCTGTAAAGTACTCTGACATTCCTTACAGGTAGGAGAACAAAACCTTAGCTGGTTCACCCCTCAGGGCCACTGGTCCCCATCACTCACCTTTAGCCACTTCTGAATTCACACTTTATATCCAAGAAAGTAAATGGTATTAAGAAAAAAGACATTTTCTTGGTTTTTAGTTGTTTTAGGCTAATTCATTAAATGAAGTCCACAATAAGAAACTACTTATAGACATGAAACTAAGTTTTTGTTTTAATTTACATCTCTAGATTGGCAAGAAACAGTGGTAAGAATAGAAACAGTTGGATCACCAGTCTGAGGGATATGGAAGGCAATCCCGAAAAACCTCAATGTCCTTCTCCCCATTCCTTGCACACCTTTATAGCATTATTTCAGCCTGGGCTATTAGAAACATCAGTCACTTTTCTTTCACATGCTTCATCTCAACCTTTTCTCACCAAGCAAGCCATGATGGACTGAAGACCTGTGAGTCTTCATAACACTAATGCCCAGGGCATCTTCAGTGCATTTATTAAGGCCTTAAAAGCTCAGCCTGCTGGCATCAGCAGCCCTGATGAGTCCACTCACCCCCAGGAAGCTCGTTTGATTGAGGCACCTTTTCCAAGCTGCAGTTTGGTTGGTGGGCCCAAAGATTAGATTTAGTTTAGGATTTCCAGGGCCTCCTGCACTTTCCAAACAGCAGACAAGTCTCTAGCCATGCAAGGTGCAGCAGGCCAAAGGCAAATAATGGCCAATCATGGCAGATGCTTCTCCAAGATAACACACAGACTCTATTAGGGCTATTAGGACTCAGCTGGCCTGGTTTCCAGATATAGGAGAACAGACACCAGACTAGGACATTAAAAACTCCAGAATTTGGTGGGATGTTTCAGACACTGTTTCCTACATTGAGAGACCTCACCATCTTGTTCACTATTGCATGCACAATACAGAGCCTGAAAAAGAGTAGATAATCAATAAATAGTGAATGGATCAATTTTGTTGAGTAACTTTGCCATACAAGACTGCTTTCTCCAAAAAGAAAAGTCCACCCACAAGCTTGCCAGCTCCCTTGGGAATATATTATTATAGCTATCTTGTGTCAAAGCAACATACATTCCTCATAGTGCCATGTTGTACTCATGCTTACAAACTAATTCTGAGCTTACACTAGGGATGCTCAAGTGAAATAATCCCTTTCCTCTCTTAAGAGGCCCAATGAGGCTGTCAAACTAATGTATACTCTTCCTGGTAAATCATGTGTATGCACCTGCAAAGTATGTTTATGCAACAGAATGGAAAAACATCTCAGTGGCTGCTAACTGTAGCAGGTACTCCTGGCCCACGTAATTTTTATTTATCAGGAGACCTGACCTGTAAACAAAGAAGAGCACGCCTGAAACATATAACTGAGGAAATGACCTTCTAGACTTAATGACAGTGGCATGCAGCTTGAGGCCAGAATCACCTACCTTTTCACACCAGAATTGCTTTTGAAAATATTTCGTAGATAGAATTCAACAGGACTCCTGTCTTCTGAAGCATTGGTGAAATCTGGTCAAACTATAAAATGACAGTGGACCCAGTGAAATTAGAGAAATCTTCGTTATAAAATTCTTTAAAGCAATATTGCTAATAATAATTAGCAGGGTGCATAGAATATTAACTTGTTTTCTATTCTGCTTTAACCAAATTAGATAACAATTATTATCACTACCTCAAGGCTGCTTTTATGAATCCCTGCAGAAAAATAATTTGGTTTTACTTTGACAGATAACAGTCATCAGCAAGGAATTTCATTTTACTGAAGGCAGCCTTAGTTGCTGAAATTTACTGCCTGGGTTATACACATACACACACACACTCACACACACACACACACATACACACACACACACCTGGGCCCATTTTCATACAAGACTGAGTAGTGTTGCTTCTTGGTCTGGATTTAGAGTAGCTGGGAAAAGAGCATGAAGAGTTTTTACATTCAGAAAGGAATGCAAAGGAATGTAAAGAATGCTTCCTTTCTTTTAAATCTGATCTTATTACTCCCACTAGTGAATATTTAACAATAACATTAACGCTAATAGCAGACTTGGTTGCAACATCAAAAGCAACAATACCAAAGATGTATATAGCAGCTTTGCTCAGAAAAACTTAAAGCTACGTCACACATATTATCTCATTTATCTTTAAAAATCTCTTCAAACTGTAAGAGCATATTTATACACTTTGAGACATGTTTTATGGGAACCGATTTCCTTATTACTCTTTGCATCTTCTGTTTAAAAACAGGGTCTGTTTTTAACACACCTCCCAGCCAGAACCTCAACTCATAACTCATGCCATTGACTTCCTTGCCTGAATCTCAAAAACAAAAACCAACTCTTAGCAATTATAGAAACCGGAAACAAAAATGAAACACAAGTGGGAAGTTAAATAACTTCACTGCACCCAACAGTTGCTGTTGCCTAAACTGAAATTAAATAAATAGACACACACACACTCTCCATAAAAACTCTGCTACACAATTTGTTGATGAACAGTGAAAAGAAGCAGAAGCCAAAAGTGGGTCAGGAGAAACTGTTTAATCTAATAGTCTGGAAATTTTATTGGAAGGAACAGATGGTTTCATAGAAGTCAATGTTACCTACAGGAGCAAGGAGCGATTTTCTAGGAAAGAAAAATATTTCCCTACCCTACTGCATATACTATTTTCAGCAAAGGAGGAGTCTATATTCAGCACAGGATAAGTTCTGATATTGGCACACTTACAGAACTGGGACTAAGTGGCAGCCATCCACACATACTCAAGCTCAGACTTGGCCTTCTGAATCTGAGCTGGAGGTCAAACCTGGCCCTATTTTAAAGCCGGGAACAACAGAAGCCAGCACTACACTCCAGTGGGTTATTGACCAACACTCATGTTCTTGATACTTAAGGAAAGTGGTTCCCAACAGGTCATAGGCAGCATGAGCTTTAATGTGGCTCCCGACCCTCAGAGACTCTGTAGGTTCAAGGTAGCAGCGAGACACACAGGGCACATGGAGTCGGAAGACCTCAGTGCAAGCGGCGGCTCGGCAAGACAGGACCACCCTATGTGTCAGGCTCCCTATTTGTCAAACAGAAGGAAAAACATCTCTAGACTTGTAAGGATTAATTGAGCTAAAGTGTATCAAGCTGCATTGCAAATCACACAGCATAAGACAACACTCAACCATTCGGTTGCTATTCTCGTCCCCACCATCTATGATTCGTCAAAACATGCAGCCAAATTCTCCCTAGAGTAGGACTCAATCAAAAAGAGAGCCATCAAAGCTGGAGTCCTTGAACGACAGATCACAGCCCACCAGATCTCAAAGCCATACCCGAGGGACCTTTGCTATGGTCTGCAATCCTTAAGAGTAAAGAATTGAAGAAGGCAAGCCTGAGTTCTGATTCCAGCTCATCGCACATTCGTTGCAGAACCATGGGCACGTTAGGTAATCTCACTGAGCCTTGTTTCCTCATTTGTAAAATCAGAATCCCTATAAGGATTAATTGAGACTGAGCACCATGCATGCCACGTTAGCTGTTATTACTGTTGCTACTGTTAACAATGATTATATCAACACCAGCAGCGTCCAAGTCCACTGCTCCATCACAATACATCATCTGCAGGGATCCCCAGAGAGGCCAGGAAGGGCGCAGGGGCAGAACAGCCTTTCTGCCATGAAGATGAAGGGCTGTACCAGGAGGAGCCTCCCTCTGGGGTGAGCTTAAATTTGTGGGAATATAGAAAGTCCCGCCCCACCCAACTCTGACCCTGGGGCCTCTTGCAGCAATATCAAGGGCTGCTTAGAGCCTCCCTTCTAGCCATCCACCTTCCTCCTCCAGGGCTTGTGACATTTTGCTCCAAGGTTTGTTTGTTTGTTTTTACTTACAAAAAGTGCTATTAATGTCAGTGGCTGTATGCTCAGTTCTGCTGAAGAGCTGCAAATGTTATAGATGGATTTGTTATGGTCTAAAACTGCAGGTATCATATTTAGAGAGAGGTAATAAATATCTCATTAAGGAAAGGCAAAACAAACACTTCGGAGTACTTGAGGCTCTATCTAAAGGAACCCCATGGTGAAACCCACTTTAAACCAAGAATCCTCCTGTAATGCAAATAAGTACTCATCCCCTCCAATTCTCTTCCTTCCTTTCTATAGTTTGCTATCTTGGGCTCCCCTGTAAAGTGCCCCCGTCCCACCCAGAGCCTGCAGGCACCAGCAGCCAGGTATCCATCTTAGCCAGCTCCCTGAGACATCACAGACTTAAGCCGAGTCTGTTGACACCTGTTCTGTAGTGTGAACTGTAGGTGGGGTGGGGACAGAGAACCAAAACCACAACACCAAGACTAACTAAATTGGTCTGGTGTGCAGCCAGGCATGGGAACTTTTTAAACAAACATTGAGAATCATTGCATCATCTTTTTTTTTTTTTTTTTTTTTTTTTTTTTTTTTTTGAGACGGAGTCTTGCTCTGCCACCCAGGCTGGAGTGCAGTGGCCGGCTCTCAGCTCACTGCAAGCTCCGCCTCCCGGGTTCACGCCATTCTCCTGTCTCAGCCTCCCGAGTAGCTGGGACTACAGGCGCCCGCCTCGTCGCCCGGCTAGTTTTTTGTATTTTTTAGTAGAGACGGGGTTTCACCGTATTAGCCAGGATGGTCTCGATCTCCTGACCTCGTGATCCGCCCGTCTCGGCCTCCCAAAGTGCTGGGATTACAGGCTTGAGCCACCGCGCCCGGCCCAGCATCATCTTGTATTCTTATTTTTATTCCTATGACCTGTCCTCCCAAATATATTCTAAGCCACCCAAAGGAAGTAAGTTATGATTTGGTCATAATATATAGGTGGGTAAGTATTTATTGAATTTATTTTACACTCAAAAAAATCACACTAGTATAATTTTATTCTGCCATCTCCACTCAAATTAAGAAAAAAAATCATACTCCACATGGTCTTTTAAGGTTCTCCAAGTGTGATCCCCAGACCAGCAGCATCAGCATTGCCTGGGAACTTATTACAAAAGCAGATTCTCAGGCCTTGCCCTAGACCTACTGAATCAGAAACTTTGAGGATGGGACCCAGGACTCTGCATTTTGACAAACCCTCCAGGCTATTCTGATTCACTCTCAAGGTTGAGAACCACTCCTTTAAGTTAATGATTAGTTTTAAAGGCTTTTCTGGAGATTGACATTATTTTAGGTGAGGCCATGGAGCTGGCCTATCATCTCCCTTCATGAAATTGGAAAGGCTGATAGTGCCAGGATTTATAACTAGCCATTAGGCAACCAAACACTTAGCTCCCCACAACATTCATTTCTTAATTTTCAGAATATAATGTAAATCATGATCCATTTTTTTTAGATTAGTTTTTTCCCAGCCGTGAAGGGAGACTGAAAGGACAACTCTTATAAACAATGATTATCAGCTGCTTCTGTAGTTGTGTGTCGGGCTAACATCACCCAGACTAGAGGTCAAAGAAAAACTAGACCTGTAGAAAATTTATTGCGCAATGTGCATGTCTTGAATGAGGAATGTCATCCTGTTATTATCATGACCACCCAAAATTTATATACAGAGTTTAAGGCTAGAATGCTGGTGGCTGAAAGCCAAGTATGAGCCTGGTCAGCACAATGTCGAAGAAAACATCCCGAAAAATCAGTTCTTAAAGTCCTCTTAGACAGGAAAACCACAAAGATGGGAATTTGTAAAATGCAGCAGCGTGGACTGATCCTCAAAATTTTAATGCGTGTCATGGGAATGTCTTATAAGGAGGAACTTAAGAACAGAAATAGAAGACAAGCTTGAGAAAGGGGCAAAGGTGAATACGTTACCTTTGAACTTTTTCATGTTGAAGCCCTTCAATTTAGTTTAAACCCACCACAGCACACAGAAGATTCAGGAACCAAGAAAGTCAAAGTGAAGGCTTTGCTGTTCAGTACGACCACAAGATATCCTGCAAAGCTCCAACAGCTTGGTGGCCTAGAGCAAGTTTCTTTTATAACCACTCCAAACTCAATATCTCAATGTATTCTTCTCTACCATGGGGGTAACTCCACCTACCTTATAAGATTGTTGTTAGTTTGTTTATAAGAGATTAATACAATAGTAGGTGCTGAATAAAAAGTAACTCTGATTATTACCTAAAAAATTAAGCTACCCACTCTCATATATTGTTATCGGAAATGTAAAATAGAACAAACACTTCGGAAAACAGTTGAGCAGTATCTTATAAAGGTAAACATGTATTTAGCATACAGCCCAACAATTCCACTCCTACATATTTCCCTAACAGAAGTGAAAACATCCACACAAAACAGTTGTTCATGAATATTCATCTTTGTTTTTTCATAATAGCCCCAAACTGGAAATTTCCCAAATGTTCAACAGGAGATGGATTCAACAAATTGTGGCATATGCAAACAAGGGAATATTACTCAGAAACAAAAAGGAATGAACTCTTGATATACACAACAGCAAGAACTCAATACATACGACAGCATGGACTCCACACATACAACAGCAAGGACTCCATGCATACAACAGCAAGGACTCAATACATACAACAGCATGGATTGAACTCAAAGGCATTAGGCTGAGTTAAAGAAGCCAAAGGCACACATACTGTACGATTCTACGTACATATTATTCAAAAAGAAGCAAAACTATTCAACAGTGACACACAGCAGATCAGCAGTTGGCTGGGTCGGGGCGGGCACCTGAGGTAACTTTCTGGGGTGATGGAAAAATTTTATCTCTTGAGTGTGGTGATAGTTGTGCAAATGTTTACACTTATCAGAACTCATCACCCAGGCACTTCATATGGGTGTGTTTCATTGTATTTAAATTACAGTTCAATAAAGTTATTCAAACAAATATCACTGCGACACCCTTCAGTGGACTGGCGGTTGGCGCTGAGCTCTCTTTCATGTGCAGTGGATAAGCTTTGAGTGGAAAGAACTGAAACACTGGATTCTGGTCCCACTTACTACTTATTACCTGTCAAATCAATTTCTCCATCTGAAAAGAAAAGAAAAACAATATCTTCTTTCCAGCTTTCAGGGCTACTTGAATTATCAAGTGAGACTATTATTGGAGAATGCTTTAAAGCAGACTCAGCATCTGGCTGTGGGGAACTCGTGCCATCCACCCAGGTGCCCAGCACACCCACCTCCTCCTCTGCTTCCTGCTCTCCTTCACCTGCCAGGCAGTCCCTAGGACCACCTCCTAATCTCTCTTTCCCCCACTCCTTTTCTTGTCCCCACTGCCACTGTCTTGACTGAGGCCACCTTTACCTTGCCTGTTGATTGCAATGGTTTCTATATGGTTTCCCCTCCCCCAGTGTTGCCCCTTCCATCCTTCTTCATTCTAAATCCAGAGAAATCTTTTCAGAATGAGAATTTGACATCACCTGCACCCCCTCCATCTTAAAAACCTTCAGTGCTTTTGAGCTTAGACTCCTCAGCCCAACACCTAAGACCTTTCATCATCTGGACCTACTTCCTTCTCCCCCAAAGAACATGTTCCAACCAAACTGAATTGCCTGTGGTTCCCCACATATGCAGTGTTATCTCTGCGTTTTGATCCCTCCCACAAGTTGTCTCCTCTTCGTGAAAAGATTATCTTCTTCCACCCTCTTCTCCCATCTTTTTCCTGACTAACAGCCAACTGTGCCTGATACCAAATTTGCATAAAACTCCAAATCCACCTGAGGATTTCAAGTCTTCTTGACACACAGACTCCTCCATCAAGCCTGGGCCGCCACCATCCCATCTGTCTCCATTACTCTAGCATCAAGTACTGCTTCTTCATCTGTAAGAGAGTTTGAACCAAAGTAAAGTACCAATCTATAGTCTGGTGCTACGGACTGAACTGTGTCCTTCCAAATCACCGTAACCCCTAAAGTGACTACATTTGGAGTAAGAAAGTAATGAAGGTCAAATCATGTCATAAGGATAGGGCACTAATCTGATGGGATTAGTGTCCTTACAAGATGAGACACAAGAGAGCTTGTGCTCACTCCTGTTCTCTCTTTCTCACTCTCTCTCTGTCTTCCCCTCAAGTCCCGTCTTTCCTCCCTCCCTCTCTGCCATGTGAGGACACAATGAGAAGGCTGTTTTCTGCAAGCCAAGAGAGCCCTGACCAGAACCCAACTATGCTGGCACCTTGATCTCCAGGGTAGCAACTTCTAGTCTCCAGAACTATGAGAAAATAAGCATCTGTTGTTTAAGCCAGTCTGTGGTATTTTATTATGGCAGCCTGAGCTGACTAAGGCAACCCAAGAACGCCTCCTGTCTGGTTCACCCACATGTCCGCAAGACATGGCATCTGTTCCAAGGTTGACCTTCAATAAATATTTGTGGAATCAATGAATCCTCCTATGGTCACTATGAACCTAAGGGCAAATCTTCATGATAAAATAGTACATTGTTATGAGTTAGAGACACAGATTCTGACCTGAAACCGAGTTTTCCTCTCTTGAAAACAGACTAGAACGGTGCTATCCTATAGAACTTTCGACGATGATAAAAACGTTCTCTATCTGCGCTGTCCAATAGCAGTCACCAGCCACACATGGATGCTGAGTGCTTGAAATGTGGCTAGTGTGACAGAAGAACTGAATATTTCATTGTTTTGATTAATGATTACATATAAATACCATGTGATGGTGGCTCCTGTACTAGTCAGTGCAGGACTGCGCCGTTCAAGGAAGGCCCAAGCCCTGGGCACTGGCCTCATTACACAGATTGCTCTCCGTGCCAACTGTCCCCGGCACCAAATGTGCATAAAACACAGTCGATTTTCACAGAGCTGACACAGGTAGCTTTCAAGTGGTGTTAGAGTGGCCTGGCACAGAGAGGCTGGCAAAACGCTCACATAAAAGGCATAATGGGGTACCGTTTTGCAGAAATTGTGATGCTTTATGGGCCTCCGTCTGTGATGAAACCCATCAAAGGGCAGGTTCATCCCTCGGTGACCAGAGTTAATTGAAAATTTAAGACCCAATCAAATCACCCAGAATTGAGATTTTTGGCAGCTTATGTGCTTCACTGTAAGACTCCTGCTGCTTTTGCCTCTGCCAACCCCACAAGTGGGGCTGCATGTTCCAGTATCTTCAACAACAGCACTGAGCTTTAGGCAAGGGACAAACTCAACAGTGTTAACTGTGATCCTGACTGTTTTTTTTTTTTTTTTTTGAGATGGAGTGTCACTCTTGTTGCCCAGGCTGGAGTGCAATGGTGTGATCTCGGCTCACCGCAACCTCCGCCTTCCAGGTTCAAGCAATTCTGCCTCAGCCTCCTGAGTAGCTGGGATTCTAGGCATGTGCCACCACGTCCGGCTAATTTTGTATTTTTAGTAGAAATGGGGTTTCTCCATGTTGGTCAGGCTGTTCTTGAACCCCCGACCTCAGGTGATCCACCTGCCTTGCCCTTCCAAAGTGTTGAGATTACAGGCGTGAGCCACCGCGCCCAGCTGATCCTGACTTTTTTGAAAATGCACATGGCGGCACCCTTCCTACCTAAGCCATCAGGTGGACATGGGCTGATACCCTTTCCCTGACTTGTATTTGCCTAAGAGTCAAATAATCATCTTCTCCATGAAAAATAAGTGTATAGAGTGTCATTTAAAAATCTGCTGGGGTTAAAATCTTATGGGAGAGGAATCGTCTTATACCATTCTACATGATACGTTTTCTAACAACAACATTCCAGTTGGTGTTAATGCCTATTTGTGTAGCATCTTGCAGTCTGGCATCACAAGAGCTTTGATGCCCAAGATTCTAGAATTCTATATTCGAATTCTTGCCCCTGCCACTTCCTACCTCTTTGGGCAAGTTACTTAACCTCACTGAGCATCCATTTCCTTGTCTGTAAAAAGAAATGAGTTTATCCACCTACCTTACTGGGTTACTGCAAACGTAAAACGACATAAGAAGCCACACAAAGACAAATGTCCACAGCAACTTAACCTGTGATAGCCAAAACTTGGAAATGTTTATCAAGAGGTGAATAGAAAAATTAACTGTGGTACAAGTAAACAACAGAATACTACTCAGCAGTAAAACAGAAAACACACCAAACAACATAAATAAATCTTAAGTGAGTAAGCTGAGTGAATAAAAAGAGCTAGGTTTTGAAAAAGAGTACATACTATTTGATTCCATTTATATAACATTGCGGGAAATAAACTCAGTGATGGAGGCCGGGCGAGGTGGCTCACACCTGTAATCCCAGTACTTTGGGAAACTGAGGCAGGCAGATCACCTGAGGTTAGGAGTTCAAGACCAGCCTGGCCAACATGGCAAAAGCCCGTCTCTACTAAAAATAAAAAAAAATTTGGGCATGGTGGCAGGCACCTGTAATCCCAACTACTCGGGAGGCTGAGGCACAAGAATCCTTTGAAACCAGGAGGTGAAGATTGCCGTGAGCCGAGATTGTGCCACCACACTCCAGCCTGGGCAACAGAGCGAGACTTCACCTCAAAAAAAAAAAAAAAAAAAAAAAAATCGGTGACAGAGAGGAGATTAGTGGTTGTCTGGGATTGGAGGGATAACAAAGGGGCATGAGGAAACTTCCGGGGCAATGGAAATGTTCTGCATCTTGATGTGGTGAGGGTTTTATGGGTTTGAACACTTTAAATATGTGCAATGTAGTTTACTTCATTTATACTTGGATAAAGCTGAAAAAATTCAGAAACATGAGATCAGGCCAGTGCAGTGGCTCATGCCTGTAATCCCAGCACTTTGGGAGGCCGAGGTGGGTGGACCACTTGAGGTCAGGAGTTTGAGACCAGCCTGGTCAACATGGTGAAACTCCGTTTCTACTAAAAATACCAAAATTAGCCATGTGTAGTGGTGCATGCTTGGAATCCCAGATACTCAAGCGGCTGAGGCATGAGAATTGCTTGCACTGAAAGGCAGAGGTTGCAGTGAGCCGAGGTCATACCACTGCACTCCAGCCTGGGTGACACAGCGAGACTCCGTCTCAAAAAAAAAGAAAGAAAGAAAGAAAAATGAGATCAAGATGTAATGTCCTATCACAGGACTGGGCACATAGTAGCACTCAACAAACGTCAGCTCTATTCTGGAGAATAAAGAATAATCTCATTAGAACTCCTGGAAGAAAAACATGAGAGACCGCCAGGGAAAGGAGTCAGCATTTAGTTCTAGGTTTACTAGGACCCAACTATGCAGAACAGGCTCATCTCAGCTAGAAAGCTGAACAAGGAAGACAAACAGAAAAATAAACAAGGCTTGGTCCTTGCCCCCAGGGAAACACAAATAGGTTTAATATATGATATAATCAAAGTGTCAAAAGGACGGTATTGACAAACTACAGGCGTGCACAAGAGAGTAATTCTTATAGAATGGTTGTCAAGAAGGAACAAATCCAGGTGGGTGGGGTCCTAGCAAGCAGGAAGAGGTGGGGGCCTGTGCAGAAAGGGCTGCCTGCACTGAATCAGAGAAGCAGAGAAAAGAGGGTCCTGGGCAGGGGTGGCAGACAATGCCGTGACACACCGTCCTCCAGGGAACAATAGGGAGAGGATCTACGAAGGGCAAGACCAAGCTACAGAAAGCCCTGAGCTCTGGCTTGAATCTCAACTTCATCCATCCAGGGAAGCCCCCTAAAGAGTTGTGCAGAATCAGATGTGTGTTTTACACAAGCAGGTCCTATCTACAGGGCAACTGGGCAATTTATCAAGAGTGCCGACATTCGCATCCCTCAATTCAGTAATTCCTGAGGAAATAGTCAGAAATGTGTACAAAGATTTATGGACAACATTGCTTATCACAACATTATTTATAATAGCCCAAAGCCCAAAATAACTTAAATGTCCAATAAAAGGGGACTGCAAAATAAATTATGGTATACTGAGTGATTAAATCATATATAGCCATTAAATCATACTTTCCAAGCATAGGCATGACAGGTGCACACCTCACTGTACAATGTTAAGTCACATAAAAGCAGGATTCAAAAACATACGGTGAGTATTCATTCAGCAATTATTTGCTGATTATCTATTAAGTGCCAGGCACTGTCCTAAGCACTGAGGAAGCAGCAGAGAATAAGAGAGAAAATCCCTGCACTCATGGGAAGGGATTCTATCTTCTAATGAAGGAAGGCAGACAACAAAGAGGAAACAAACAGCAATAAGCAAGATATATTGCAGGCTGCATGGTAAGAAGTGCTATGGAGAAAATCAAGAGGGGAAAGACATGGGGAATTGGGAAGAAGGTAGACATTTTAAAGAGGTGGTCAAAGAAAGTTTCAGAGAGAAGGACCCTGTTCTCTCTGAAGATGAGCAAGGGGATCCTGGGGGAGGACTTCCAGGCAGAGGAACAGGCAGTGCAAAAGCCTGGAGGAGGACTGGCAGGTTCACGAAAGAGCAAAGCAAAAGCAGCGGAACACCAAAGACAAGCAGTGGGAGAATGCGGTCAAGGGGAGCTGTGCCACTCTTGGTGTGGCAGCAGCCACAGGAAAGCTCTGAGCAGAGGACTGGCAGGATCTGTAGGAGGACGAGGGCAGGAGCAGGGAGGCCATGTGGGATATCCGCCAGTGTTGTCCTAGTCCATTATAATGGGTATATGTTTATTTCATAATCAGAAAACAAAAGATAATTCCATCAAGGACAGCACAATGCACAAAAGCAGTGTGGATGCTGCAGCTGAAGCTCAGGGAAACAAACAAATAAGGAGGTCAGGGAAATCATTCAGAGACCAGCTACGAAGCAGTGGGGGGACAAAGCACTGCATGGAAACTTCATGTGTTTGTGAAGGTGCTTGGGAGCAAAGCTATTCTTCATCATAATTAAAGACATATAACCACGATGAAAAAAAAAACACAACTGCAAAAGGGAGAAAAAAGAATTCACCCATCATCTCAGCATCCTAATACTTAAATACTTCCTTCCAATCTTTTCTCTTAAACATGCTTCTGTTTTTCCCTAATCCTCCCACAAGGCCCAGCACATTGTAGGCACTTAACTATTCACTGAACAAATAAATGCATGACCAAATGCTCCAAATAATTGTGTGTTACATTAGCCATATTAGAGGCATTTACAGACATGGTTTTAATAGGCTTGGACGAAGGAATGGCAGTTACACGCAGGGGGAAACCATGGTCATAGGTATCTGCACATTTAAGAGGATGGTGGTGGCATGACTGACTCATCAAGGGCACTGGAAGGAAGCAATCTGAAAAGGAAGATGCTGGCTTCAGTTGTGGTGACTTGTTGCAGGGGATGCACAGAATGTCCCTGCAGAGACACTCAGCCGTCCTTTCTCAGAGCTCAAGAAGCAATTGGAGCCTCAGTACGGAGATAGTCACAGCAGAGAGTAGTCGGGGAGGAGGGGAGGAAGAGAAACATTTGCAGACCCTACTGCATGCCAGACACTGTGCCACGAGCTTCATACATATCTACCTTTCTAATCTTCACAACTGCCCCATGAAGTGGACACCCGTGTTCCTTCTATGGATGAAGACACTACAGGACTGGGAAGCTCAGTGATTTACCCAGTTATTCTGAAGCAGAGCCAGGACTCAAATCTATGAACTTGAGGGCTTTTTCCACTCATTCTCCTTTCCAATCATAGAAGCTTAAAGTATACCCAGAAGCCCAGGGAGAAAATGTGTTCAGATGACTTTGTTACATAGTGCCCAGTTTTTGCTCTCAAATTCCTGGTACCCAAAAAGAAGAGCATTTTCTTTCTCTTCCAAAAACATCCAAAAACATGTTTTCCAACTCACTATTAAAACCTGTGGAGTTCTTTTTGTTTTTTCATTTGTATGAGTCTTCTGTCTCCCATCAGATAGAACACTGCAAGATGCCAGGATATGCCTCATGACTTCCCCCCTCAACACTGGCCCAACACTGCACACAGCAGGTGTTCAGCAAATGCTCTGATGCTGACGCTGACCATCCCTTCCCAGTCTTCATGGGCTATTCCCTGCTTCCTTAGTCCTTGGACACTCATATGGGAGGTGACCCGACTCCCTCTGGCTCAGCCAAGGCAAAGCCAAGCCCAGATGGATGAGCCCTCTTGAGAGATGGCAGACAACAGGCAGGTGAATTTGGGTGGACAGGAAGTTTCATACGAGGAGAGACAGCAAACCTTCCTTCTCCACAGGGCTTGCTATGAAACAGTCTGCAAACTGGTTGGCTCATGGGCCAAATTCAGTCCATCCATATGTATTGCTTGGCTCACACATGATTTTCATTTGTTAAAATTGTAATTAGTTGCTTTTTTTTTTTTTTTGAGACAGAGTCTCGCTCTGTCTCCCAGGCTGGAGTGCAGTGGCACGATCTCGGCTCGCTGCAACCTCTGCCTCCTGGGTTCAAGCAATTCTCCTGCCTCAACCACCTGAATAGCTGGGATTACAGGCGCCCGCCACCACGTCTGGCTAATTGTTTGTATTTTTAGTAGAGATGGGATTTCACTATGTTGGTCAGGCTGGTCTTGAACTCCTGACCTCAGGTAAGCCACCCGCCTCGGCCTCCCAAAGTGCTGGGATTATAGGCGTGAGTCACCGCGCCCAGCCACTATTTTTTAAAAAGTGAGAGATTTCACATAAAAATCTGGATCTCTGTAAGCTGCCCCCTTGAGACAGGCCTGCCCTTTTCATTTCTTCACAGCCCCTACCCCATCCAGCTCTCCCAACAGCACCCCCATCCCCTGTAGGCCCCTGCTGGAGACCCCACCTGCCCGTGTCTGTGCACAGCCCGTGTACTCACCGGCACTCAGAGTTGTGAACTCCAGGAAGCGGTATTCATAGGACACATCTATCTTGGTTTCCACCTGAGGCCTCTTCAAAGTTGAATAAATATTCCCAGGCCGTTTTTCGTCACGTTTCTCTAACTTGTTCAATCCGCAACCCATTTCAGCAGCTGCTGGCCAAAGGAAAAAGGCGGGGAGGTGATTTTTTCCTGAGATTTTGTCTTTAAACACCCTAGTATAAAAGACGCCATAATTTTCCTGAAGAATACATGGCAGACCTCAGCCTTTATGAAACTGAGGGTATAATTTAATATAGGACCTGAACACAGACGACTGCGCTCAGTACCCAGGCTGGCTTCTCCTTCTGCTAAGATACTATTACCAGCCGTCCTGAGATTTTTAAAAATGACACCAAAAGCATACCTGTTTTATATCTTTTTTTCCCCATCTGAGGAAAATAATACCTCCCACTGCCTCAGTTCCACTATAATCTGTATCCATGAATAAAAAATGGGATCTAAAAAGCAATACAGTGCATTATAATGTCAGCCCATGTATAAAAAACAAGAGACGTGTCACCTTCACTGTGGTTGCTAAGACAGAATAAGTTGTTGTTACAATTTCAAAACTCCAAGTCCTTTCTACCCTCAACAGTAATTATTTAGACAGGAAATTTATATTCATAAAACATCTCTAAAAGTAGATGGTGGTATTTTTATGGGCCTTGTCTGAAGGTCCCCTTTTTCTTCATTTTTAGACCAAACTGCAGGAAATAATAGTATGCTTCCAAGCTCTTAGAGAGTCATTTTAGACCAAAATGAAAACTGACTGAACACTAATAGCAGGGATAGAGCAATTGGAAGCAGAAATCCACGTGTATTAGAGCAAAAATCTGTAGTTCCAGTTTGAAAAGAAAATAAAGAAATGTTAAAGTAATGGGCACATTAAGGTGAGCTGAGCTTCCAATCTTCCATGGGATGAAAAACAATGAAGGCTCTCTGTTTATTTGGGTAGAATGACTTTCATGAAATAGCTTTTCATCCACTCCTCCAACTTCAGCAGAAGAGATTTTGCTTTTGTGCACAAAGCGTAGCGGATGCTTCCCTCCTCTCTGGGGCACCGCTGCTGCCAGCAGAACACATTTCACAAAAATATGAACCAGCCAAGAGCATCACACACAGAAACACAGTGACCACTTCCTTTTAGAGATAAGAATTTCCTTTTGCTTAATTCATTTACAAGGTACCCAGCTTCCTAAGGCAATTTGGCAAGTTCCAGAAAAACAAACTGAATCTCAAAAAAGCAACAAGGGCATGGGGTGGGTGGAATGGAAGGAGGTGGTGTAGCGACAACTAGGCTCTACTTTTCAGTAATTTAAAAAAGTCTGAAAGAATGGATGAGAATAGGAAGGCTTACTTATGCCTTAATAAGGGAACATTAGTATCCAAAGGGCCAGAGCAGACATGATTTATGTGCAATCTGCATGAACTGATTACTTGTAAAATACTCTGTAGTTCTGCAGATGAAACAGCTGATATGTAAAGGGCTGCATATTTAACTGCTGAAAAGCAAGCCGGCTGGCATCCACTGGGACAAAGCAGAAAAGAAATGGACAAGGAAGCTTCTAAGTGTTGGGAAGAGGTAACCCGTCGAGATGTGCACTATTACTCTCTGCAAAGAGCCCAAAGGCTCGCCAAGTCACTCATTCATGCAGATTTACTCATGCCTACTATGGGCAAAGCATTATCAGCAATTCAAACAATGTGGTCTTTGCCCTCAAGGAGGTTAGCCTACTACAAGAGGGAGGACATTCAAGCTATAACAAGATGGGAAAATGGCAGGGGCCTGGATTGGGTATCTGACATGGGCTTTGCTGGACAGACTCCAAATGTGATGACGTAGAGATGGAGGCACAGCAAGAGCAAAGGCATGGAGGCAGGAAGCTGCTCCATCTGAAGGGAAAGGGCAGGCAGTGCAGTCTGGCAGGCCGGAGAGGCAGTGTGGGGTTTAGGGTGTCAGAGATCTGGGCCCACCACTAGCCCATATGGTGCCTTTGTGAGAATTCGAAAAAGGTGCCCCCTCCTCTAAGGAATGCACTCTGTCCCAGCCACGTCTTACTGAGCACAGCAAGGTCTGGATCTAAGCCCCTGCATCCCTCCTTGGAAACAATCTTTATAACTGTACGTGGCAGTGCTGCTTCAGTAGGGGGGAAGTTAAGCAAAATTGATTATGATTAGCTAGCCATATAAATAAATATGGGGGTGGAGGCAAAGATTTCTTAAAGAGGACACAAAAAGCTCTAACTACAAAAGAAAATTTTGATAATGTAGGCTATATTAGGATTTAAAACTTCTGTTCCTCAAAACACACATTAAAGAGTGAAAAGGCAATCCAGAGACTGAAATAAGCTATTTGCAATGCACTTGTCAAGTGGTGCACTGGTAAACCAGCTCTCCAAGAAAGACAGGAAACCCCGATTTGTAGTTTGCCTATTTCTATGGTGTAAACACACCCACCATGGCAGATTTCAAGCTGCCAAACATGATGCCACGGAAGGCAGAGTCGGGAAGAGATGCTAAAATCAGCTCTCAAAAGCCAGTGTGTGTTGGCTCCTGCACACTAACGCATTCATGCAACAAAGGACTCACATCCACCATGAATCAAAGAGCGCCTAACAAATCGATAAGGAAAAGATACACTACCCAACAGCAAACAGGTGGAATGCCTCAACAAACACCCATGAGGATATGCAAATGGCCAAGGAACACATGAGAAGAAGCTCAACTTCACGACTCATCAGGGAAATGAAGGGAAGACCACAGTGAGATTTAACAGGCATCTACCAGAATAGTTCGACATTTAAAAAATTGATAATACCAAGTGTTGGCAAGGATAAGAAGCAAATGAAATTCCCCTGCACTGATGGTGAGCGTGTGAATTGGTACAACCACCTTGGAAAACTGACAACATGTTGGAAAGCTGAATGCATGCCTATCCTGTGACCCAGAAATTCCTCTCCTGGGTATATACCAACAGAAATGTGCACACATGGGCATCAAAAGACACGTATGAGAATGCTAACAGTAGCATTACTCATACCAGCCCTATCCTGGAAACTGCCCAAACACCTTCCAGGGGAAGAGATAAATACATTGTGGTATACTTACACAATGAAATATTATAAAGCAACGAAAACATGGAAACTAGGATTATACACTACATCAAAGAATCTCAAAAATCAAAAAGGAGTGGGGGTGGGGGCAGCCAGACACAAAAAGTACATTCTTTCTTACTCCTGTTATACAGAGTTCCAAAACAGGCAACACTCATCTCCAGTGTTAGAAGGTGCGGTGCCGGTTACCCTTGGGAGAACAGTGACTGCATAGAGGATGAGGGGGCTTCTAGGGTACCAGCTTTGCTGTTTCTTGATCTGGGTGTCAGTTACACCGGTGTGCTCAGTTTGTGACGATTTACTGGGCTACTGAGCAGTCTCTGTATTGCTTTGTGTGCTTTCCCATAGTTATACTAAAAGGTTAAAAAATAATAAATTTGTGACCTTACAAATGCACAGATACATCTCCAACAGTAATGTTAGGATGGAATAAAGGCAAAACACAAAATCATCTACGTACTGGGTCTCAATTCTTCTAATTAAAAACTGAAGCAACATTTACAGCAGGCATGTTCATCTGATGCTAGCTTATCCAATAAAGCCACTTGTGTATACACTACAGAGTCCTGGGGAGGAGAAAGGACTCTTCTCTCTATCAGGCTGGCAGCAGGTTCTAAAGGGTGGCAGCAGTTTCTCCATACTGAGCCCTGCTGGAGACCTTGATGGGAGCAAGGCTGAGTGAGGAGTGAATAGGCTAGCAAGCAAGGGAAGGCACTCATGCCCACACCCCTCAGACTCAGGCAGACCTGCCTTGCTCTGGAAGGCAGGGTGTTTGAAGACCTCCAAGAAGGAACCTGTTCCTCAAAAGTCCTCCCACTTTTGCTACCTTATTATGTAAATTCTCATATTAGAGGTTCATTCCTTTGAATCAGAATGACTTTCCTAAGTATCTCCTTTGAAATGACAAATATCTCCATGGGAAGGACAACAAGCTAAGCTCCTGGTAGCCACTACCACTCTAGTATGATTTTGTTTTGTCTATAATTTTTAATTTATATTTAGTTTATTTACAGTTTCCTTGACAGTAGAAAGGAGAAGGTTACCAGGATGAGAAGAAAGATTTGGAAAGAGTTGGGGTGGGGATCAGGAGAGTACCAAGAAGCATTAGAAAACTCTTGGGATTCACAACTTTGAGTCTAAAGTTTCAATCAGACTGTCCCAACCTTGAGGCTTCTGCCCCAGCTCATTTCAAAGGGCATTGTGCTTGATATCACAGGACATAAAGGGGCTCTGGGCAAATTATCCATGTGATCAGACACAGAAAAGCTGAACAGTGTGTTAAATTCAACCAAATTTGGCTTGCAGATGCCTCCACACTTGAGTCATTACATAGGGAACTGCAACTTAGTTTAGTAGGTAAACTAAGTGAAAGCCTAACGTAGGATGTATACTTCTGTAACAAATAGCTGAGTCTCAGCCAATCACAGCAGCAGAGATGCAGTCAATCACAGGCAGCGAACCCAAGCCAGCTGTCCTCTGTACCTCACTTCTCTTTTCGGTACACAAAATACTGCCAGGATGTGTTTCAGGCAGGTCACTGAACCTGTTCTGGTTCTGAGGCTGCCTGATTTACAAATTTTTCTTTGCTCATTCAAACTCTGTTACATTTAATTTGTATCAAGTTTTTATTTTAATAAATACCAGCCAGCACCAAAACTGTAATATCACTGAATGCTTGAATCTCAAATTTTAGAGATTGATTTCTCTGGAATGCGTGCAACCCTAGTTTAAGCAACTGTTTCTAAAGCAAAGCCCTCTTTGGAAAGGCAGACACAGGAAGTAGTTGCTGGCCATCAAAACCTTAGTGTGAATTAGTTCCTCCTACTCTTTTGTGTAGAGGCAGCTACCCTGCTCCCTGCTACCACACCTACATTCCTTTTGTTTCTCCCTGGATTTTATTCCTCTCCACCAACTCCCACCCCTGTCAAAATAGGAAAGACTTTTACATCATTCCAAAAATGTCTATAGTATGCTCAAAACAAGTCAGAAAAATCTAGCTTACAAAAAGTAGGAAAAATAAGCTGTAACAGTGACTTGCACACTATTACAGAGTTTTCTAGGCTACACTGTTTACCATGTGACATTCCCAAACCATGATCACATTAGAATCCTGCAAGAGGATGGAGGCAAAAGATGGGTATGTTGCTTTTGAGGGCAGTGGGAGGGAAGGCAGAGGAAAGGGTCTAAGGAATGGTACTGCCAGATGCAGACAGAAGACACGGATGTGCTGCACATTCCCTCACACAGACATTCAGGGAGTGTCTCGGTGGAAGAACATCTTTCACATGTGTCAAAGTCTCTAGTAAGGTGGAAGGTAAATGGTAAGTAGGATGGTTTTTAAATGTGGCTCCAAAATCCACTGACATTCCTCCTATTGAGCCTATTGAGAGGTGAGGTCTATGTCAATTACCCTGAGTCTGGGCTCCACGACGGCTTGACCAATAGAATCTGATGGAATTTAACACAGTTCCGGTTTCTGGACCCAGCCTTAAGAAACTTGAGAACATTTGCTTGCTAACTCTTGGCGTGCCTGCTCTTGGAATCCAGCCACCACGCCATGAGGAAGCTCAAGTAGCCCCAAAGAGGGGCCCATGTGGAGAGGAACCAACAGCCAGGACCAACTTGCTGGCCATCTTGCCAGCAAGCCATGTTGGAAGTAGATCTTCTGCCTCAGTCAAGCTGCTGATGCCATGTTAAGCAAAGACAAGCTGTTTCGCCAAGCCCTGCCAAAGCTGCAGATTCCTGAGCAAAAGAAGCTACTGTTGTTGTTTTAAGCCTCTGAGTTTTGGAGTGGTTCATTTATACCATAAGCAACTTATACACCAAGTCTGCTCAAAACGACCATGGCCTGCCGCTTCCTTGGCACTTGCTGAAGTTGGCCTGCTTTTAGGGCCCCTGTTTCAGCCATTCACCCTTTGAAGGGTATTTGGGTTGTTTCTGGCACTGGCTGATTATGAATAAAATGGCTATAAACAGTTGCATAGAGGTTTTTAAATGGACATAAGTTTTCACTTCTCTAGAGTAAATACCTAAGAGTGGGGTTGTTGGGTTATATGGTAAGTGCAGGGGCCCTGTTAATGAAAAAATGTTTCCCTTTAAACACACAGGATGTCCAGATACTGCCCCCACGAGAGGTGTATGGAAAGTGAGACCTCTCAAAGATCAGCTAGCCCCTGCTCAACTGGGGCATCAGCTCACCAGGTGGAATCATGCCCAACGGTGCTATTCACTGACTTTTTCTCTGGTTGTTGTTTTTGTAAAACACACATGCTAAAAGTCACCTGTGTCTAGTGAGA
Source organism: Trachypithecus francoisi (assembly GCF_009764315.1). NCBI lineage: Eukaryota > Metazoa > Chordata > Mammalia > Primates > Cercopithecidae > Trachypithecus > Trachypithecus francoisi. The sequence continues at coordinate 165,222,844 of NW_022681453.1, read as the reverse complement.
CTCCCCTAGTACTTCATGTAGGCTCCACCCTGCTCCCACAGCTCCACCCTTCCAAACTCCTATGCTCACCTCATATTGACACCTAATGTCGATCAGATTACCTATTTTATGTGTGAGTTCATTGTTGGATCAGCTTTGATTGACAGTTGTTCAGGCATTTGTTTCTCTTTTTATATTTTTGTCTTCTCAGCAGACATCCCTGAAACTATGTGTATAGGTCTCCCGAGCATCAAGGTACCAAGAAAAACTTTCCTAGAAGTCTTCAAAGGTAGAGGAAACAGAGGAGGCCTTTCCCCATTCCTATGGTGAAACAGTGGGGAAATAATCAAAATATACATACAGTTCCCCAGCAGAAACTGGTAAGGGTAATTAGGAACTAGATGCTTTCTAAAGAGGAAAATAAAGAAATCAGAAGAAGGTTCTGAGACCCGAACTGCAAGAAGAGGATGGTAGACATTGCAAATGATCTGGAAGCAAAGATCCCTTGAATGGTGATGTTCTGGAAAAAATTGGGGCTGAATCAAACCTTAAGTGGGATGTCTCTTTGGTACACGGTGGACCAGCTTCTTACAGGAGCTATTAGTTCCATGAGGGAGGGAGCTTATGTTCCAAATTCATTCATCCATCCATTCATTCAACTCACATTTATTAAGGTCTGCTTTGAGTCAGGCACTTGGTTAGGAAACACTAAAACTGGGAAGGCCAGGCCCTGCTTTCAGGGAGATCACAGAGACGATGACGAGATACCCATGGTGCAGTGTGGCTGACTGTTCCAGAAGTCTGGACAGAATGCGGGAGCATTCTGAACAAATCACTGTTATATAAAACACAGAGACGGGTGTGGTGGTGTGCACCTGTCGTCCCAGCAACTTGGGAGGCTGAGGTAAGAGGCTCTTTTGAACCCAGGATTGCGAGGCTGCAGTGAACTGTGATCACACCACCTCACTGCAGCCTGAGTGACAAAGCAAGACTTATCTGTAACAAAACACACATATGCGCACACACACACAAACACAGCACATCGCCAAATACTTGGCTCCAGAAGAAGCTGACCAGCAATGGGGCACAATGTCCTGTGTCATTTTAAATGTTAAAATGTTTAAATTATTATTTTAAAAGTATCCTAATTTGTTTCTGAAATGCTTCCCACGATGCCCATAAAAACACTGGAAAACTTTGCCGGGCGCAGTGGCTCAAGCTTGTAATCCCAGCACTTTGGGAGGCCGAGACGGGTGGATCACGAGGTCAGGAGATCGAGACCATCCTTGCTAACACAGTGAAACCCCGTCTCTACTAAAAAATGCAAAAAACTAGCTGGGCGAGGTGGCGGGCGCCTGTAGTCCCAGCTACTCGGGAGGCTGAGGCAGGAGAATGGCGTGAACCCAGGAGGCGGAGCTTGCAGTGAGCCGAGATCCAGCCACTGCACTCCAGCCTGGGTGACACAGCGAGACTCCATCTCAAAAAAAAAAAAAAAAAAAAAACACTGGAAAACCACTTCAAAAGGATCACCTTCTTAAAAGATTATTTTTCAGCTACAATGTAGAAAAGCCTTAGTTTAAAAGTTCATTTTTACTATCAACTAGCATGCACACATTTAAATAATGGGGGCAATAAATGTAGTTATATTTTCAAATACAAATTAGTTTCATTAAGAGTAAGCCCTCATTTGCCACACTTGCTGCTAATCTAAGGCAGCCTGTAAAGCTAATTTTAACAAATGCCAACAGCTAGTGACAAGCAACCAGAGATGGGGCAATTATATGCAATGATGCTGGATCAGCTGGCAACCCCATTTTTTATTTCTACACTCAAATTCTGAATTTGAAGACACAAGCATGTTTATTACTTCATTCAGTCATCCAAAGTAAGAACTGATCATCCAAATTAAGAAGTCTTTACATGATGACATCTCTCTAGATCCAGAAATATAAATTAAACTTAAAAATGCAGTAGAGTATTCAGATGGTGTCAGATTTTTTGCTGTCCTGCAACAGAGTCTAAGAAACTCTAAAATGTACCGGTTGAAAGTGTTCCTGATCCAATGTCAAGTGTAAAGAACAATCTATATCAAACCGTATTAATGTATGGTATCGCTTTTTAAAAGTGCTTGTGTATTTGTTTATAAAATCCTTATTTTTGAAAAACTGGCAGTTCATAAACCACCTGTTAGCAGAACTTTTTTCGGGGTCATGACACTATGGGCTACATTTTCAAGTTTTCTTTGTTGAGCATGCATTATTTTCATGGTTGAAAACAATCGGGGCACTCTGGGAGGCTGAGGCAGGTGAATCACTGGAGCCCAGGAGTTCAAGACTAGCCTGGGCAACATGGCAAGACTCTGTCTCTACAAAACAATTTTAAGAAGAAATTAGCCAGACATGGTGGCATGTGCCTGTGGTCCCAGCTACTCGGGAGGCTGAAGAGGGAACATTGCTTGAACCTAGGAGGTTGAAGCTGCAGTGAGCCATGATCTCACCACTGCATGATTGTGCCACTGCACGCTACTGCCCAACCTGGGCAACAGAGTGAGACTTTGTCTCAAAAGGAAAAGAAAATAAACTAAAACACTATGGATATCACAGCCAGCCTCTAGGACGGTCCTCAATGATCCTCCTGGTATTCACACCCTTATGTGGTCCCCTCCCACACTGAATAGGGCTGACCGGCGTAATCAGAAGAATATGGTGGAAATGAGTGTGATTTCCCAGACTAGGTTGTAGGAAACATTGTGGGTTCTACCTCGCTCTCCCAGATCTCTCGTTCTGGGGGCAGCCAGCTGCCAGGTTGTGAGGACACTCTATCAGCAGGATGAAGTTCCACTGCAGGGCAATGAGGCCTCCTGCCAACCATCAGCACTAACTCAACACCCATGTGGAAGTAGATCCTACAGCCTTTGGCCCAGCTGACATCCTCACTGCAACCTCATGAGAGATCCTAAGTCAGAAGCACTCAGGTAAGCCACTTCTGGATTCCCGACTCAGAGAAACGATGCAAGATAGCATGTTTGTTGTTTTAAGCCTCTAGGTTTTCGGACAATTTACCACGCATCAATAGATAATTAATCCAGGCAGTTCATGTTAAGAGTCTTGCTCCTATATGAGAAGTGGCATTGTGGAGTGGTTGAGAGCTGACTCTTCAGCTGCCAAGTTTTGGCGTAATTTGTGACACAATAAAAGATACCTAATAAGAGTGGTGTTTGCATTATAAGAAGAAAACACTTGCTTACCCCCACTCCTCCAACCCCCACAACCTACCACCATCTCAGTCCATCTCAGGAGGGGTCTGAACCCGAGTCCATCTCTGCTCTGCTGCTCTCCAGCCACCCTTCGCTAAAAATAGCTCCCTCTCAGAAGGTGCTACTCAACATGTGGACCTCAGACCAGCAGCAGCATCCGGGCTCTTGTCAAAAATGCAGAATCCCAGGCCCCATCCCAGACCTGCTGAATCAGAATCTGTATTTGAGCAATAAGTGATTCCTTAAAGTTTGACTCACAGTACAGTTTGAGAAACGCTGGGCTGTGGCAGTGGCTCTTAATCTTGACTGCACTTTGGAACCATCTGGAGAGCTGTGAAAAGCCCTGATGCTCAGGCATTTAGGGGTGGGGCCAGAGCACCAGTATTTTGAAAACCCCCAAGTGATGCTAACGTGCAGGCAGGGTTGAGCATCAGTGCTCTAGGAGTAAACCCAGTCCTTTCCCACTCCTAACCCTCTCTAATCTCCTAATAGCCAGGAATTAACAGGGCCCAGGATCTCTCCTACAGCCTCACATCCAGGACTGAGAACCACAGTTCAGAGCTCAGCCACACTGATCTGCTTAGTTCCACATCCCTCAATCTCCTGAATCTCTTTCTACCTCAAACACCCCTTCCCAGTCTCCTCTGCCATCCTCCCAGGCAAGCACAGGCACCTCCTACATTTCTGTCCTCCTCCATCCTCTTGCCTCACTTTTCCAAAATTATTTTAATTATAAACCACTTCAAACATATGGAAAAGTACAGAAAATGAGATGTCTATGGATCCACCACCTGGATTTAATAAGTGCTTACATTTTTACCTTATTTGCTTCAGATATTTTATTTTTGGATAAATAGACTTCTTGACACAGTCCTCACGCCATTCCCTTTCTCCCTATCTTTCTATCCCTGTGTGTACTCTTTTACAATCTATATATAACATATAACACCCAGAACAACATATGGCAGAGATTCTGAGGATTTCTCAGTTTGTAGTGCCCTTAGTTCCTCTGTACATTTTTTAATGGCACACCCTAGATTTAAAAAAAGTATCCAATAGTTTCTTTTACTAAGTAGTTAGGTCCAAACAACTTAATACTTATTCACAGCCTAACAACAGTAGCCTTTCAAAAAAATTAGCACACATAAACTGAAAGAAGAAATATTTTTTCTTTCATTCTTAACTAACCACAATCACTCACTAATGGGATGTGTGCATCTGTTGGACACTGCGCAACTTCTCAAAACTTGGAACCACACTGAACACCACCACCCTGATTCCCACTTCCACGCTGATTTTCTTAGCAACTACCCAAAATGTAGCTTGTAAAGATATGACATCATCAAGAGTAATGTGGTACTGTCAGATGTTGATATTGCAAAGTGCCTCAAGCTAGTACTTAGCGTGGTATCTGACAGATGTTAAGTATTGCTGCATTTCCCTCAAAAATGTGAAATATCCCTTGGCCACCCTGTGCATTTGCTGCAGTGCTTTGGGGTATCTTAGCCCAGAATTTGGGAACCACCAATATATAGTATTATGTATGTTCAAAAAAGTTACTTACATGGTATTGTCTCTCCCTTAGCACTCACACTCCCTCTCTCGCCCTAACTTAACCTGCTCCAGGCAAGAGCTCCCCAGTCTCCTTCCCAGCCTGTCTGTCTTCTCTCCAGCCGCAGGCAGACATCTCCAAGAACTGTTTCAACATTTCCACCTGGAACTTTCTCTCTTCACCTGAGACTTTCTCAGCACTTCTGGAAGAAGATGCCCCACAGAATGCAGCACCTTGCCCAACAAGCCTGCTCTTTCTCCTGCATTTCTCATCTCTGGGTAATACCACTGCCCTCCTAACATCCAGGCCCAAAGCCCCAGTATCAGCCTGCTCCCGCCACCATCCTCACCCTGACATTGGCCCACCAAGAACTGGTGGATGCTATCCATCCCCCCACTTTATTCTCCAAACCAATCTGAAATCTCAAGAGCAACCAATGCTTTCCTGGAATCTGGCTCCCCCTCATCCATCTAATTCCTATCTCCAGCTCTTCCCACCTTAACCATTTTACACCACACAAGTGGCTCAAACAGCATAATCACATCCGCTGTGCAGCTCGGAGTCCTCAGCCTCAATCTCACTCAACCCTCCCTCCTTTCCAGTCTTACCTCCCATTGTTTCCCTTCACAGTTGACCCTAGAGTCAAGTCAGGCTAAGCTACTGCAATCTTTTGTACATCCTCAGAACTCTCCAGGCACCACCATTTTCCTCCAGTGAACTTCCACCTGACATTGCTTTCCTGTACCTCTCATCCTCTGTATTAATCAGGGTTCTCCAGAGAAACAGAACCAGTCAGATACGTGTGTGTGTGTGTGCGTGTGTGTACGCCCAGATAGAGAGAGACAAATAGAGGTATTTATTATAAGGAATTAGCTCATGAAATTGGGGGGCCAACAAGTTTAAAATCTTCAGGGAAGGCCAGAAGGCTGGAAACCCAGAGAATAGTTGATGTTGCAATCTTGAATCCAAAGGTGGTCTGGAGTCAGAATTCCTTCTCGTGGATCTCAGTATTTTTTCTTAAGGCTCTCAACTGAATGGATGAGGTTCACTCACATGATGGAGGGTAATCTGCTTTACTCCAAGTCTTCTGATTGCAAAATTTATCATGCCTAAAAAATAACTCACAGCAAAACCTACACTGGTGTTTGGCCAAAAACTAGGCACATAGCCTAGGAAAAACTGACATAAAATTAACCATCACACTCCTTCAAGGCTGAGCTCTAACAGGATTGCCACTTTAGGCCATTGATTCATCCAATAAATAAGTAATGAGCACTTACTATATGCAAGGTCCTGTTCTAAATGCTAGTGATACCAAAGTAAAATGAAAGGGATTCACACAATAAAAGAACAAGCCTGCCCTCGTGGACCTTACCTTCAGAAGCCGAGAAATAGGCAATAGACAAACAAATAAAAATAATACATGAAATTCCATTTTTAAAGTATGCCAACTAGAACAAAAATAATGCAGCAGGGAGGTGTAGCAATCACAGGAGGAGGTACAATGTTTTAAATACAGGATCCAGAAAGGCCACACCCAGAAGGTGACGTTTAAGCAAAATCATGAAGAAGGCCACAGAGCAAGCCATGGTATAAGGGGGAGGGTGGGCTAGGCAAGGCAGTGGCAGGTGCAAACAAACTGGAGTGTGGCGCCCCCGGGAGGCTGACCGGACCTCGGGGTGAAGTCAGACAGGGCTTGGGAGACAGAGCGCAGGCCTGGCCGGGCCGTGAGCACTTCAGCTTTACCCTGACTGATCTGGAAGCCTCTGGAAGGTTTCGAGCTGAGGGAAGACATCAATTACTCTAGCCATGACAGACCATGAGAGCGGAGAGCCCAGATGACAGTAAGTAGACGGGTAAGCAGTGGTCAAATTCTGTATATGTTTTGAAGGTAGAAAACGGGATTGATTGATGATTTAGAAAAAGGGGATGAGCAAAAGAGGGCATCCAAGGCACCGCTAGGGTTGGTCACCAGGACCTGCAAGGCTGGAGTGGCCATCTTCTGAGATGGGTAGAGGAAGCCAGAAGTTAGCCATGTTAACTCCATCTAAGCAGAGGTGTGCAGTGGGCCACTGGATGTACCATTCTGAGTTCAGAGGAGAGCTCCACAGCTCTTAGTAATGCCTCATCTCCCCACATGACAGTAAATTTCTGGAAGGCAGCAAGCAGGTCTTCTTCATCCCCAACAGCAGCTATTCCAATGCCCTGCCCATAACAGATGCACAATAAATACCTACTTAGCAGCATCTTTTGGGAATAGGAAAGACACTTATCTGGTACAGGATGGTAAAGGGCATTTGGAATATTCCCTGTGTGGCTCTCAAATTCACTTTCTTAACAGTACAGCACAGGGGTTGGTCATACAGGCTCTGGAACCAGACTGACTAGGTTCAAATCTTGTGCCCTTATTTCTTACCTGTGTGACCTCAAGGAAGCCATTTAACCTCAGTTTTCTCATCTGTAAAATGGGGACAACTGCAACATCTACTTCTAGAGTGAGGACTAAATAAGGTAAGGTGAGTTAATATTTAACAGGGCTCAGAAGAGCTCAGACACATAGAAAGAGCAGTATAAATATTAACCATTTTAGTCCTCTACTAGGATTACTTGTTGCCCATTATGAAGATGCCTTTGGACCTATTCTGGCCTATAGTCATGATTATACCACACTGAAAAGGGTATCATAAGACGCTGGAAAATCCCAAAAGACCTCTCTGAATTAAAGAAGTGTTTAAACAAACAACCTGATTTCTTGTGCTTTATATTTCCAAAATTTGCTAATACATGATATGATCAGGTTCCATTAACCAGAGTCTATGATTAACCAAATCTCTTCCTACCCAACTTTCTAAGTAAAATCTATTACAACAGTTCCCCCAAATCTAAGGAACTTGAGCGCTATTCCATAAAAGTTGAAGGATTCCTCAGGACAAAGGGTAAAAGGCAAAGTAGGGAGTTTCAAAACACACACACACACACATATACATATACACACACACACATACACACACGCGCACATCCACAAACACACACATACATACACACACAATACACATAAACATACACACACACACACACATACACATACACACACACACATACACATACACATGTACACACATACATACACATATACATACACACACACACACACATATACATACACACACACACATATATACATACACACACACACACATATATATACACACACATACACACACATATACATACACACATATACATACACATATACATACACACACATACACACACATATGCATACACACACATACATACACATATACATACACACACATACATACACATACATACACACACATCCACACACATGCACACATCCACAAACATGCACATAAATACACACACAATACACATAAACATACACATACATACACATACACACATACACACACACATACACATACACATGTACACACATACACACACATATACATACACACACATACACACACATATACATACACACACATGCACACACATATACATACACACACATACACACACATATACACACACACACATACACACACATAACATACACACACACCATACACACACATATACATACACACACACATGCACACACATATACATACACACACACACATACACATATACATACACACACATACACACACATGCACACATCCACAAACATGCACATAAATACACACACAATACACATAAACATACACATACATACACATACACACATACACACACACATACACATACACACATATGCACATACATACACATACACACACATACACACATACATATACACACACACGCACACAAATGAAAGCTGATAGGCCCCCATAAAGAATAAATTCTAACCCTCAAGGAGGTCTCCCTATGGAACAACAAGATGGGACATTTCAGGTGTAAACGCCAGAGAAAGCTGTCAGTGAGGTGCATCTGGCTTCCTGGCTGAAGAAGTGTGGCAACCTCCAGTGCGGGATCTTAAAGTAGCATAAGAGTTTGTCGGCATCAAACAACTGAGCCAAGCATAGCTTATGTTGATTTCCCCCTTCCGGCTGGACTGGCTGCTTGCGGACACCTGAGGAGTGCCTTCCTCTCTTCTGTGAGGCTGGTTCTGGAGTACCGTACACCACAGCAGAGGCGACAGCCCCAGGACCAGTCCTCCACTGTCCCATGTAAATGGGACACCAAAGCTGCCAGCCTTCTCCATCATTCCCTGTACCTCGGAGGCAGGTCAAATCCAGGAAAACCCCAAATGAAGCTTTCAAGTACCCCAAATGGTGTCTCCTCCGTCTCAGTCCTGGCAGGTAGCCATCGCTGCAGAATGTGACCTGATTTTCCAGCTCTTTGGTTCTGGCCCACTGAGAGTGATTTTTCCTCCTGAATTCAGCCCAGGTAGGGAGTAAGTCACACAATTGCATATTTAAAAGCTGAACGGAGTTCTTATTTGGAGAGCAAGGAATTAGCCGGGTTCAAGCAGTGGCCATCTCTTGCCTGCTGTACCAATCTTTTATGAGAAAGTGTCTTGATAAAATATGCAATGCTAATAATGAAAGCCCCTTTGGGGCCCAGGAGAAAAGGGAGACTCAAATGTATGTCAAAAACGGAATGTGAATGGGAGGAAAGATCACATGCACGCATGCACATACACACCTTTAAAAGGTAAACATAAAAGCAACATCTGGCTAAATGTATCCCTTTGTCAGTGAAAAATAGCATAAGCCCTGGCCAAGTATGTTACCAATTCTTAAACCGAAGGGTAAAAAAAAAACACTTACTATAGAGCAGCACTATCAAACAGAACTTTCAGCAATGATGAAAACACTACCTGCGCTAACCAATTCAGTAGCCACTAACCACATGTGGCTCTGGGCCACTTGAAATGTGGTGAGTGAGACTGAAGAACTGAATTTTACATTTTCTTTTATTTTAATTCATTACATTTAAATGTAAATAGCCACATGTAACAAGGGGCTACTGTATGGAACAGTTCAGCTGGCAATATCTTTCTGTTCCTTCAATAAAACTGTAATCCTAATCAACCAATAGTATTTTAAATTATCATCAAAATCAGTATAAGCCCCTGGCTATGCCAAACTCAATAAGCTTAAGACAAAATGAAAACAAACAACAACAACGACAAAAAACTAAAGCAAATGATTGCTGTGCATCATTTCCTGTAACTCTGTTCTGACTATCTAGTTTACATTTCTGTTATACTATGCCTTCGTGTATTTGGAAATCCGTGATTGTAGACAGATTTTGCCTTCAAAAAACCAGAGTGTCACAGTCTCTTCCCTTAAGGTCTTAGAAAAATGAAAACGTGAACCTAGGGAAAGTTAACCTCGCAGGCTTCAGTTTCCTCAGGGCTGAAGTGAAGATAATGTAAGTACTCGCCTCTTATGAGGATCAAATTCAGATAATGTGTGCAAAGTGTACAACAGTGCCTGGCAAAGGGTAAGCACTCAGCAACTGGCAGCTGTAATTATGAGTATTTTATTAACAATACTAAAATAGGTAATAAAGAGAACAGTGCTAATACAATGAAAGTTTACACTGAGCAAAATTTTCCTAGGCCCAAACCCTTTGAATGTGTTTTCCAAGCCATGGTAAAGTGCCCTCTAGTAAAATACATCTTGGGGCCCTGACAATCTTGACACCCACCATCAACCTCCAGAGACGCCATCACCCAGATGGGTATCACGAGTCACGAAATCACTCAGCCCATGTTTACTGTGCCCCTACCCTCTGGCAGGCACTGCGCTAGGCTTTTAAGGAGGAGGGAACAGTCCCCAAACACAGTGCAATGTCTCAAGACTCTGAGCTGTCTGCCACCTGACTCCCGCAAAGCTTGGTCAGCACTGGGACACCTTGATGAGATGCAAAAAAATTCATCCTGGGGTCCCACTCAGACGGAAAGGTTCACTTCCTATTTCCTAGACCAGCCAAGGGCAAGCTTTGGCTGCTGGCACCACAGAGAGGGACTAAGTTATTAGGGGACCTGAGGGGCACAGGCCCATTTTCTCGGCCAGGACAATAAAAGAGGTGTTGACAGGCCACGTTTCTCACTGAGAGGCCAGATCACTTTCACAAGAGAGTCATTCTCTGAGTCTTCACAAAGCCAAATCTGACCTGCCCCTCAAAACAAACACAACCCCTTTTAATAGCCGGCTGTCCAAGCCGGTGAAATCCAAGGGGGATCTCCACCAAGTTAATATCAACCATACCAACAGACCAGAAATCCCCCGGGAGTCTCTAGGCAGAAGCTTACTAAAATTCTGTAGGGCTTGGGGTTATTTTTCTTTTTATAGAAAGCACTCAATCAATCTTCTTTCACAACCAAGAGTACATTCCCCTATGGAATTCCCTTCTCTGAAAATCTCTAAAAATAAAATATTCATCTGATCGTCTGCAATGATTTAAGCTTAAACCCATTTACAGGCAGAGTCAGGACTTCCTATGGCCCCTCCACCTATAAAAACATGTTCCCCACTGCCTCAGGTTCCCTCTGGCCCCAGAAGAATACTAGTCAAACCATGCTCTTGGCTTTAAGATAGGAAAGACAGGGTTGAAGTATCTGGAATCTCATACTCATATTCTTTGCTGGTGAGAGTATAAAATGGTATAACCATGTTGCGAAAAGGTCTGGCAGTTTCTTATCAGGTCTCCATATACCTCCTTTCTGACCCAGCAATTTACTACTAGGTGTTTACCCATGAGAAATGAGAACACATGTCCCTAAGGAGACCTGTACACAAATGTTCACAGCAGCTTTGTTCACAATAGCCAAAGAAAGAAAGAAAGAAACTAGAAGAAAGAAAGAAACTAGAATAATCCATGTGTCCATTAACAGAATATACAAACAAACTGTGGAGGAGACATGCTCCAGAACATAAGTCAGCAATAAAAAAAGACCAAATCATGGATACGACATGGATCTCAAAAACATGGTGAGCTTTACACAATACTGTAGAATTCCATTTACAGGAAGTTCAAGAACAAGTCAAACTCACCTATGATGAGATACAGCAGCGGTTGCCACTGAGAGGGTGAGGGCAGAGAATGACTGAGAATGAGGATGAAGGCACTTACTGGGGTAACAGTAATATTCTCTGTCTTGATAAGGACTAGGGTTACACAGGTGCATGCATCTGTCAAAACATTATGCAAATGGTACTCTCCAGATTTGCACATTTCACTATATGTATATAAATTCTATCTTAAGGAAACCATGAACACATATTGAAGTCTAAATAGTAAAATGTGTACTAAAATGTTTAGGAATGACCTGTACCAACATCTGTAATTTACTTTAAAATGCATAAAACAATCAGCTGGACTTATGGATGGATAGAGGGATGGCTGGATGGATGTGTAGTTAAGCAAAGATGGCAACATGTGAATTAGACTCTAGGCGTGTATATTTAGGTGGTCACTGTTCTTGCAACTTTTCTTATCTTAAAAAATGGGATGGGGATAGAGTCACAGTGTCCTCTCCTTAGTCCACCTAGTTAGAAATTTGGCAAAGCACCGATGCCCCACCAAGCCATGGGACCACAGAGTTTCAATTCTGCTGAAAAGAGAAGACTGGAAGAACACAAGTAGCTTTACAGGAACTCACATCACTCATGCCAAAGATTTTCTGCTTGTTTCCCTACAGACAAAGCAATTATTTGAATGTAAGCCAAAAATTCCTGCTCAAGAGGGAGAAAAAGAACTCACTGACTTGTATTCCCAATTTATTATCTTTCAATTCCTGTACCAGATCTACTAGCGAACTGCACAACACTCCACTTCCATTTGCCCCATGTCCATACAGCCAAAAAGCAAACAAAGAAAAACCAAGCCAGTGACTTGATATACAAATGCAGCCAGAGGATGACGTGCCAGCTCTGGGGCTTTGAATTACTCAGGCCGGCCCGAAACCCCACTGAAGGCAAAAGAGGATGTAGAGCTCTGCCTGAGGTTAGAGTGATTTCACTGAGGTTAGCGCACACGCACCAAAGAGCCCCAAACAGCTTGCTTCGTAACCCCTCTGTGGGGTTTGGTGACATCTGGGGTCACTTGAACTTCGTTGGGATTCAGCTGTTCAGAGGTACAAATTAGGAATCCCGGCAGCAGGGGGTAAGGGGGGAGCAGAGTGGCCCTACCCACAGGCCCAGAGGTCGCTCACATTACACCCGGCTTCCTTCCTGGCAAGGCCTTACTTATCCTGAGATGACACACGACGGCAGGGGTTGGAAGATGCGTGGTCTAATTGAGCGCCCAGCTCCTGAAACAGCTGTACCGACTACAAGGGTTTCAGCACATGAGTTGCTGGAAACTGGGGTGGCCACTGACAGAGATGGAGTCAGACTTTTTTTAAAAAAGTACTTCTTGTTTGTTTGTTTTAAGCCCCCAAAGAAACTCACTGACACCACCCAGCGTCCCAAGGGATCACCCGCAACCACACAGGGCAGCTAAGGGCAAGCACAAAGGCACTGGAACAGCAGGGGGCGCGCCTACCTCTACAACCTTCTCCTCCACGCGTTTCTTGCTGCCAAAGGCAGCCACACCGGAGGTGAAGGGCACCAGCCCTGGCCTAGGACTGGGGTGCGCGTGCCTGACCATGGTGTTTCCTAAAATACATAACTACCTCCTCCTCGCCCAAACCCATATCCATCCTGGGGTCCCTTGAGTCTAGAGAAGTGGGTTAAGACAAGGGAAGAAAATCTCTTATAGAAGAGGAGATGCCGGTTTTCAGTGCTGGGGACTCTCCGCACCCCGCGTCCCTGTGCTTCTAGTGGTTCCGGCGCTTCCTCGAAGCGCGCGGCATGTCTGCTCTTATCGGTCCAGCACCTCTGTCCCCAGAGCAAACCCATCTCCTAGGGCACACGCTGAGGGGCAGTCAGGCACCGCCTCCACCCTGCCCCACCCCAGCCGCGCGCACCCCTGAAACCTGGACTCCGCGACCAGCTCCCGCCTGTTCTTTTCCGAGGACCCCAGAGGCAGTGTGTCCTGGACCCACCTGTAGCCTCGAAGCTCCCCCACCTCCGCGTCCTTCCTAGGCGCTTCTGAGCCTGCAGAGCCCACGACCCCCAAGAGGCTGCTCCGGAGTGCCTCTCCCTACATCGCTCCAGGAATGACTCCCCCACACCCGCCCTCCTCCCCCAAAAAAGTTGGCCCAAGATCCAGGCGTCCCATGGATCAGCCCAGGTCCCCATCCCACGCGGGCCAACGGGGGCTGCTCTGGCAGCTCCGGAACCCCGGCACAGAGCAACCTGCAGGGAGGCGCCACGCGGGGTTCCCACTATCCGCCAGGGACCCGGTCCCCAGGGCCAAACGGAGGGGTCTGTGCCGATCGACACGCCAAGCCCTGTCGCGCCCCCACCTACCGTATGGGACCGGCGGAGGAGAAGGCGCGGGCGCGGGCTCCCTGAGACAGCGTGTTCCGTCCCGGGAGGAAAGTTTGTGCCATACAGAGGAGGCGGGGAGGACGTGGGCGCCGGTGGGTGGAGGCGGGGGTGGCGGCGCCGCGTGCTCGTATGTCTGTCCCTCCGGCGATCGGTGCGTCGGTCCCTCCCCGGAGACCGCGGCCGCCGCGCTCTCGTTCGCTGCGCCCAGCGCCCGGCGCGCTCCGGCTCCAGCCCCGACGCGCCCCCGCCGCCGCCGCCGCGCGTCCGCCGGCTACACTTCCTCTTCCTCTGAACTCATGTGCAAAATATGCTGCGCTGCATCTTCAGGGAAAGCCTCGCGGCCCCTGACAGCAGCCGCTGGAGCCGTGGGCCCGCCCAGCTCTCCCTGCGCCCCCTCGGAGTTCCGCACGGTCACCTCCACGCGGCCCAGCTGCAAGCGACCCTGGCAGCCTCAGAACCCAGGGGTCAGGGGTACACCGATCCTCCCTCCCAGCTCCTCCTAATCAAGGTTGTGGGCTGTCAGGAGAGTGCCTGGGAGACTAGGATCCCTCAAGATTTGAGCCGGGATGCTGAAAGGGCGACTGCCATTAAGGTGCTGATGGCTGGGGGTGGGGTTGGGGCAGACTTGAGAGAGAACCATTTCTCGATCCCATTCCACAGGTGGGAGCATCCCCAGACATCTCAGGTGATGCTGAAATTATCTCTTGCAAGTTAGTGCTTCAGGGAAGGGTAATGCCACTGTCTCCCTTGCCATCCCCTGGTCTACCTACTTAAGATGTCCAGAGGTTTGAGAAGATCTGGAGAATCACCTTGCGTGGCAACTTGAGGCACCTGAGGAGAAAATTATATAAAGAATGAATGAAGCACCAGTAAACCAGGCCGCATTCATAAAGTGAAGATATGAGGCAAGGAGCCATTAGAAAATATTTTCTTCCTAAAACTAAACCAAGCAGAATTACAGTGTAGGGGTTTAAATGGTCAGGGTTGGATTCCTGGCTTTGGTACTTATTGGCTGTGTGACTTGGGGTAAGTGACTTAACTGCTCTGGGCCTATTTGTCACATGGCACTTCTTCATGGGTTATTATATGTAAAGTGTTTAGGAACCACTCTATAACTTAGCTATTATCATTGTATAAGAGACTAGAACAAGAAGGGTGTGATAATCTAATTAATTATCTCCATTTTCTAACTGGGCAAAGAAGGCAGTGGAGCCCACAGGGTGGAGGGCTGGTTTTGGGGCCCAGCAGTGTTTCCATGACGTCTTTCTGGTACTAATGACATTCTTCCAGCAGGTAAGGAAGCACTATTTTGTTTTCAGGGACTCTTCCTGTTACCACATCTTCTCAGAGATTTTCTTCCTCGTTTTCTCTTTCCATAGGCTTCCTAGTTCTGTTTTGCTCCCCTCCCCCACAACACTGTTTTGTTTTTATTTTTTTCTCCTTTCCCTTTCCACCCCACCTTTTCCTGGTGTCACACTCACCACCACTATCCCCAGTGTCCCCCATTTTCTCCCCTACACTTGAGCTTGCCACATGAAAGAAAATAAGACAGGTGACCACCCAAGTCCAAGTTCAAACAGTAGAGGGTGGGGATATATGTTCAGGGGCATCAGCAGAGGTTGTGAACACCCATTTATGAAGCCAAAGGGAGGGGTCTTTATGCTATCTATCTGCCCGAGGCCTTGAATTGCTGCAAGTCAGGGTCCATCCGAAATCTTTCTGATCCTTTGCTGGTCCCTAGGCCAGAGAAAGAAAATAAAATTGATACAGGTATTAACTGGTAGGCATTTAAAAGAAGATAAAGAAAAAAGGAGGATGGGGGTGGGGGAGTGCAGCATAACCTAGTTGCAGTGTGGTTGATTTCTTTTAAGCAAATCATTTTCATTCTCTGAAACTTTTCTACACCATTGTGTTTTTTGTGCTGTTTTGTTTCTTTTTAAGACACCAGTCCTTGAAGTTAATATGCTATTCTGATTGTTTCCATTTTCTTCCACTCACTATTTTCCTGAGTACTAATAATCGTGGGCAAATGTCTTAAATGACTTTTTTCGCTGCTTGGATCTGCATTTTTTTAGGGTTTTCTAGCACTCCTGATCTTGATATTCTGATGCTTCCTACTGGCACATAGTAGGTGTTCAGTAAATATGTGTGGAATGAATGGATGAGCCAATAGCATCCAGATCTTTTAAGGCTCTTCTTAACCTGCATTCAGCAATTATCCAGAGTGTTCCAATTCTCTTTCACCTGGAATATTTAATGAGGAGCCAAATGTTGGATTCACTTGTGTTCTGTAGAGAGCTGCCTGGATTTTCCACTTGACTGCCATGGACTGGCCAGCCATGGGAGAGACCCTGGGCAGCTGGGTCTCACCTCTAACTGACCTTGCCTACCCAGCCCCAAACCCAAAGATGCTGGGACTGTATCCTAGTGGGTTACCTTGGCAACCTCACAATGTCATCTGTTAGAATGTCCTAGGGCGGCAGCTTTTAATTCTATCACAGCGGTCTCATCGGGGGTCATGTAATAGTGCTGTTTTTCCTCTGCTCACACTTCCTCCCCCTGTGATTTAACACTAAGTACTCGGAGAGGAGCTGAACACGGGAAAAATCAAGCTATTACTGCATGACAGGTCACAGATGGCCCCAGAACTGGGGTCCCGAGTGTTCACAGTCAATAAGACGCAGGTCCCAAGCTAATGGGGAAGCTGGATCTCCTCACACCCCCTGTGGAAAGAAGAGGAGTTAAGCCAGCCTAGGCAAGTGTAAGAAGCTGCCATGACCAGACTGCACAATTCTTGTAAAAGCTCAGTTAAAGGAGCCCCCCGCTGGAGTAATTCTTTCTCGGACTCAGCAGCACCACCCCACTCTGGAGATGATTAAGGCCATGGGTACCAGCAGCCAGAGCAATTTTGCTGCATCCTAACTACGCTGAGGCTTGGAGGGAAAGAGAATCCCAGCTAACCTATTCTGCTCACCTTCTTCCCACCCGACCCCATCCCCACAATTTCATTCACTTAGGTCCACCCTGCTCCTAACTTAGCCCAAAATAATTCAATTCCCCCTCTCTGCAGAGAGTAATCACAATTCATAGCAGAAATGGATCCAACAAAAGCTTTGGAACCTGAAGAGCTATTGTTCTAATTGTTTATTTACAGCACCATGAAACCCAGACCTTATACTCGCCAGTTGAACAGCAGAGTTTCAGGGCTGGCAGGAGACAGAACTAGACTCATCTATGCCCTGGAGGTGCAAGAACCATTCATCTTTATCATCACAGTTAATATTTTAAGTGGGTTTGCAGCCATCGTGAGCTCACAGTTTGGTCAGCTGCTCTGTACTAAACGGTTAGAAGAAGCTGGCCCTGCATCAGGTGACAATCGTGCCGGTAAGGAGCCACGGTGGCAGAGGCCTGAGCTCTGTGCCCCAAGCCAGTGGTTTTGGAGGAGCCCCCTGCCCTTTGTTCATGGTGACAGGCACAGCCTGCACAGGCACGCCCCTAGGAAGACCATGGCACCCTTGGCCACGTTAAAGCAGAGCACACTTGTGCCAGTGTCAAAACATGCTTTTGACTCCCCCGTACAGTGGAGATGTGAATTAGGGTGGGGGCAGGGAGCTGGTTAGGGCAGTTTTTGCATATGCATTGATCAGCCAAGGCTAGGGACTTTTGTCCAAAGTATAGTCAAAACAATACTTTGAAAATGCCACCCACAGACATCACCAATTTGAGGAAATGTTGGATGGTAGCCAAATGTTCCATTCACTTCCATACAAAAAACAAAACACACAAAAAAAACCCACCCACATTTATTGTTATTCTGCTCCTGAATCCACTCATTTTACCTCTGAATTCCCAGTCTGAGTCAAACAGTTCAGGGGAGCAGGGGCCCTCCTGTGGCTGAGATGGAATTTGTTCTCTGGAGCAAAGAGCCACTGGAGACTGAATTTCAGGAATACTGTGTGCAACACATTGCTATTTGTAGCTTTGTTTCCTTCACTCAGCCTAAGGAATTGTCTGACTTTACCAAAAGCCATCCACATCCACACCCCTTCACTGGTTATTCCATTCATGGGACACATTTGTTGACTTGCACTTGAGAACTTTATTACCAGAGATAATGGGGGAAATGTGTGTATATGTGTGTGTAAGAAGCCTATACATTCCACAGATGTCAAAATAAGGAGATCATAAAAATAAATCATCATTAAATGAATGGCAGGATAATATTTTGATATATTAATTAATCCAATTTCCCTTCCACCATCATTCCCCCCGCCCCCACTATATTTCTTGCTACACTGTACAACTCTCTTCCCATCAATTTGGACAGCCAGAAGCGTTGTCAGAAGGAGAGTTATCATAACAACACCAGAAAAAAGTCAGATTCTTGGCTTTCGAGTTTCAGAGATCAATGTCCTGGCATAAAACGAAAATATATGGAAAAATAGGAAATTAGGCAGAACCAGTGTCCTGCAGCATATCTCCCTTCCTTTCGCTATGCACCTACCATCCTGTACACACATACCTTCAAAGGATCAATCAAAGCTTCACAACTGGAGAAAAGTGAGGAAGGAAAGGCACAGGGGATATGTTGATGGCAGCAACTGGTAGGACATAGTGACTGACTAGAGTCAGAATTCAGAAACCCACCACCCTCCACTCAAGTGAAAATCATCCATCCATAATATCTGGGAACCCTATGGACAGCTGTTCAGCTCTTGGAATTTGTGCAGGAGGAGCATTATAGACCTTCAATAGAGGAAGGAAACATGCTGTTCATCCTTCCTATTGACACTGAACAATGAACTCCCATCAACAGCAGCCAGAGCACAACCTGTGGACCATCCAGAGAGACTAACTCCTATTCCATGAGTTCAACCCTCATTTAATAGCCCAGAATGCTGGTAAGCTCTTGAGATGGACAGTAGGGCCCTGGAACCCTGAGAAGATCCAAGGGTATGAAAAGATTCTCCCACCTACTTCCCATCACACCTGTACATAGAAGAACCCAAATGGATCAGTTCACTATCTGCCTTACAAGGTAGCACTGTGATGATCATCAATGCTGTTCCTCAAATATTCCTAGTCCTCCCCTTCTGGACCCACAATAATGGCTCTCCCTGGCTCCTGTAGTTGGGAGGGGCTATAATTAGTTCTGGCCAATGAACTGTGAGCAGAAGCAAAATGCATCACTTCCTTGACAATTAATCAACTATTAGGACAAGACCATCCAGGGCTTTCTCTTTCTTCTAGCAAGGCCACTGGCAACTTTCCGTATGATGGCTGCTTATCTGTCTAGATCCCTGAGTGATTGTGAGAAGCTGAGCCATCTGACCTGTACTCTTTACATAACATGAACAAGAAATGACTTGTTTTTAAGCCATTGAAATTACAAGTTGTCTGTTTCTGCAGCATAACCCAGCCTATCCTGACTGATACACCTTACTAGAATCCATTGAATGTTCTTAAAGGCATTATGAGCATACCTAGGAGCTGGAAGGTCAAAAGAAAAGATCCAGTTAGAGAAACATTTTCCACATTAACCTGGAATCATAATAATTCCCAAGGTTTCCAGTTAGAGAAGCTCATGATCAAAAAAGCTATAAAGAGCTGTTATTTACCATTCATTTAAGGAGTATTTTTTAAGGATCTACTCTGTGCCCTCACTGGGTGCTAGGAATAAGGGATACAGCAGGGAATAAACAGACACTGCTCCCAACCTCAAAAAGCTTTCAGACTAGTCACACTTGGCAGTTATTTATTGCATGAAAATGAAACTATAGACTAGAGAAATTGAGAGACTTGCCCAAGGTGACATCGTTAATAAATGGTAAACTGGGACTTCACTTGAACTTTATGAGTCTAAATTTTGTGTTTTCTTCACTCTTCTAAGCCACCTAAAAATAAGAGAATCAGTATAACTTTGAGTTTGCTCCAAAGAGTAGGTGGAATGTAATTCCAGGCTACCTTATGTCTCCTTCCTTAATGTTTGCTGATACCTGAAACCTCTTTAATAAGCAAAACTTTTCATTCCATAATTAGTGCCCAAAACAGGGTCTGACAAATAACAGGCACTCTCTAAATGTTTGTTGAATGAGTAAAGCACGCATAAATAAATAAATAAATAAGTGGGCTTACATACTTGTAACTGTTGATTGAACTATCAAATGCACTCTATCTCACTCATGCTAAACCAGAGGCCAGCAATCGCTCAAGATAGGTGTTATGCTTGATCTTGAGGAATACTTTTCTTGAAATCTTAATTGATGGTCTTTACAATCCGAACATTTCCTATTGTTTTCTGTTATCACTCTCCTTTCTTCAATTTGAGAACCAGCTAAACTATGTGGCATGCGTATCTCAGGGAACGGTTGTTTCAGCAGAAAAGTCTTTAAGGACTCAAATGCTTGGATGTTTGAGTTTCAAGTGTCCAAGGGGACTCAGAATTTAGAAGAAAAAATATTAAAGTGCCAGAAAAATGTTTCCCAACCTCTTGGAGAGCATAACACATCCCCAGACTGCAGGGAGGGAGAAAGGAGTGTGAAGGGAAGCAGGAGCGGGTGGACGCTGTAAGCCCCTGAGGAAAGATGAGCTAATATCCTGCCTCTACCATTTATTCAAAAGGAAGGGCAGTAAATGCCACTCTGGCATAGGAGAATATATCAAACCAACTGTCCTACAGATGAACTCTGGACAAAATCTAAAACACAACTCTCTGAAGGCAGTGCTGGACAACTACAAATAGGCGGGAACTAGGAGAGAGGCGACACTTGGAAACATCAAGGGGTGGATTTTGCATTTTTTTACAGCTGCTTTCACCTAAGGGCAGACCTCAGAGAGTGCCCTACAGGGCATCCAACACTTGGGCAGAAACCCACAATCTTCCCAATGGAGGAATCAGAAGACAGAGTTCCTAGTGACCACAGCAACTGAACAGATGGGCCTGAGGGAGCCTCCGGGTTCCCTGGCCCCTGACACACTGTGGAAGAGACAGAATCAATCCTGGGCACTGAGGGGGAGGCACAGAAGTCACAAGAGACAAAGGGCCGCAAACAGTCCCACAAAGATTTTTGTAGTCAGTGAAGGCACTAAAGCAGCCAAGTGCTCTCATGTCCTGTGAGGAGCAAGGG